>NC_056737.1:1765648199-1765883199 GCF_019279795.1 Protopterus annectens
ACTGGACAGGCCGCTGATTCTGTACAGTCGAATGCCATACCATCGCCTAATGGGTAGCCATTCCCGATACTGTAGTCAGGAGTGGCCTTAGGTCAACTGGTGCCCTAGGCAGAGGGCACAATGGCACCCCCCACCACACCACCCAGTGCCCCCATCCTGGTCTACCTACACCAAATAAATACTGGTAAAGTGCCCCCACTAAAGCGGTGCCCTAGCCAGTCGAAAGCCATGCCGTTGCCTAATAGGCAGCCATTCCCAATACTGTATTCATGTATTCTGATGTAATAGGCATCACAAGGTGGGAGCACATTATATGAGGTACACACAAATATGATTGTGTCACAAGACAGGCCACTGATTCTGTACAGTCGAACGTGATGCCGTCGCCTAATGGGCAGCCAATCCCGATACTGTAGTCATGTAGTCCGATGTAATAGGCATCACAAGGTAATATAGTGGTCCTCGCTCACACCCAGGGGTGTGAGTGACAGATGCAAGCACCGATGTCGGTGCATTAGCAAGAGCGGGAGCGAGTGGATGTAAGCATGTTTGGCTACCAGTATGCGAATATTGCTCTGGTTAAGCAATATAGAGGCAAACTGAGCATATGAGTCTGTAACCAGAGGTCAGCAGTGCCTAACACTGCACAAACCCACACACACCCGTTCCCAACTGCTTTAATGTGCCTTACTTCCTCCGTATCCAATGGGCTTGTTCTGCCCTGCAACCAACTAAACGTCCTTCACAAGGGTCAGAACCAGGACCCTGCGCACACAGCTAATGTGTATTACCAATATGCCATGGCAGGTATACAGACAACGGACAGTACCACAAACTTATCATACAGTGCAGTCATTCAACAGTATAGGAATGTATCCCATCATGTAGATGTACATGTGAGTGTTTATGTCCAGCATATAGGTACATACATATATAGAGAGATGCATCAGGAACATACCATATGGCAACAAAGCATTGCAAATGAATGAAACAGGAAACACCAGTGACACCTGTATTATGTAGTGGTGTTGCTCTATGTGATCACAAGACTCTCTCAGACAGACATGTGTCAGTCATACATGCAATTAGTTGTACATTAGCTGTATACACCACTCTGTGCATGTAATGTACATTAACACAACAGCACCTGTCCAATCATTATGTGTGAACAGTACTCTTGCAATGTGCTTTGCAACATCATCATCATGATAAAGGTAAATGGGGTAAGCATACAGGGACTGGTAGTGTTTTGTGTACGATGGGGTTGTCCTCCTCTCGTGTACCTGGACCATGTTGGAATGATGTGCATACCAGGATCGTGCACCTGAGGGACAGGGGTGAGGATAACAGTAGTATGTTATGATGCATATTACAAGGGTTTCATATGTCCAGTGGGCACGTGTGTGTAATGGACAGCTATGTATAGGGCAGATGGTGTCCTAGGAGCCAAATGGCCTTATGTATCCATAGGTGAGGGTCAGATGTTGGGGAAGGAGTGTAGGTATAGCCATGGAGGATAGGTAGGAGCACAGAAAAGATAGCATACAGGCTTGGTATATGACACATGTGGGGGGGATACACCCTGGATGGGGATGGGTCTTTGGCATTCAAAAGCCCATGGGAACAGTGGGATGGAGGTCTCCAGCCATGGGCAACTGCCACTGCGCCTACACAGCTGCAAAGGAGGTAGTGCTGGGGGCTGTCCAGGAGGGGCAGCATCACCCTGTAAATATGACACTCCGCCATTGAACTGGCGTATCTGGCTTCATAACCCCTTAGAGAGCCACCAACACAACATGTCCGGGACCGCATGACAGCAGATATGTACCTGTCTGGTCCCGCTCCCATGGGGGACATGCTCCATCAGAAGGTGCTGCAGAGCCAACAGAGGTTGATGTCTATGGCAGGGCCCTAGATGTGCTAGTGCCTGGTGCCATGGTCAGCTGATGTGGGACAGGAGGTTCTGCCATGAACTCCCAACCCATTCAGCCTATGGTGTTGCATTTTAAACCCACATATGGCTTAGTGATAGACAACAACATACAGGATTACCTATGACAGTATGCATAGATATCATCACCAACACAATACAGCAGATGGTATACATTTTCAGAGGGAACACAACACATGCATGTATACTGCATGCCAACTGTACAATGTGTAGTAGACATGTGACCGCAGCTATGAACAGTTGCCCATCATTGGCTTGTCACTGAGAATCCCACACAGTGTCAGTTATACCACTGTCTCATGTGACACATGTCCAGTTAGGGATGCAATGGCAGTAACACATTCCTATCATCATGTACTGTCTGCAATCCTCACACCATGCTTCTGCTGTGCACAGAAGTGTGTTCAGTGTGTAACACAGGAAACAAATGGTTGCACACACTGACCAGTTCACAGATGACCCTACAGATGGGGGTCCCTCATGAACAGAGTACTGTCATGTCTGTATTAGAACATGCAGAATAGCCATTACCACACACATGTTAAAAAGGCAGTAGTCTCAATGCAGCATAGCTACACTTACATGCTATAATTGGGTGGCACATCACCCCCCTTTCTTTAGGCTATTTCCCACTGTGGAAAATGATTGAGGTGCATCCAGATATCATCTACGATGCCGTGTCAGAACACCACATCCAGGTACCACTCACAGTGACTGTCATGACCAGATAATAACATGTTTCCCTAGATAGTGTACTGTGTTTATCATGCGGATGGCTATGGCAACACCATCACAGCTGTACCACATGCAATCAGCTAGAGGAAGACTGCAATAGGTGCAGAGGCCATCACCTGACCATTTCCATTTCTTACAATACACATGCTGCTGCTGTGCAGGTGTACACCTTCACATCTACCAGAGAGTGTATGTGCGGGACAGGCAATGTACACCAGGGAAGGGCTTGGAGACTTAACCATAAGCATCATCTGCCGCACGCCAAATAGTACAGGGGCAACCCCCTGACTACTCATTATTATTACATGTGCATGACGTTACTACATGTGCCACAAAGTGGACATGTCACTGTAAGAACATGTGTGTAGGTGAGTGAGTGCCATCTGCAACAGATATAGTAGACATACATTAGGTGTGGCATACGTCAGTCCACCTGAACGGATGCCATTGTCACCACAACCACACTGTCTAATGGACACGCATTGACACCTTTTCCAGGGCCACAAATACACAACATAACTATTTAGTTTGCCACACTGCAGTAATGCACAGGATCACATGCACCAAAGGGGATATCTGGAGGTTCTATGGGCTAGGGCATGTGAAACTGCTTGACAACAGTTGGTATGCCAATGAGGTTTATACTGGGAGTGACTGTGGTTGGGAGCATCAAAACCCACACACAGACACAGGATGCCAGTACTGGCATGCAGATATGCATTGCTCCATGGGTGTGTAGTGTTTGGCTGTGCAAGATGGCTGTACAAGGCTGGGTGAGGGGTGATCCTTGCCATCACATCACCTGACAATGGTTGCAGTGCAGGGTTGTAGTGTCTGCAATGTCCCACACAGATGGGTACTGCATTATCTGGCCTGACATCCTGGTTACCAATGTGTAGGGCCATAACTTTGCAATGCATGTCATGTCTGTGTTTGATAGTCCTTCACATGGACATTGCCTGGGATGTGCATGTCCCACAATACTGTACAGTGACATGTACAGGTGTACCTGGTTTGGCAGACACATGTAATGTACACAGCCTGTTATACCCCGATATACCAATACTGGCCTGGTGTGGCGAAACCTGCTTATAGTGAGCAGGTCGGCCCTGCACCTGCATGGATAGTATGATACAGGTATTCCATGGAGTCAGTGGCATGGGTCCATACAGGACACATGTGTACAGCATTGTCTGGCCTTATTGGATCACATTTGATGGCACTACATATGCTGCAGGCATTCAGTGTGGTACATAGTGAAGGCACATTGTCTGTATATATGTGTCTATTGTACCGCTGTACAGGATGCCATGTCCTCTGCAGGCCACTGCATTCACACCATGCCTACTATTTGTCCTCAATGTGCATGTTACTAGCAACATAGTGGGATATCCTAGGCAAGGTTGTATGTGCAAGGCACATGGGTGCGGGACATATACCGGCTACTAGTAGGGGTGCATACTTAGTTCACCAGGCCTTTTGCCAGATGTATGGGTATGGCTTGTCAACACAGTGCCATGGCTGACTGACAGCTGTACTCCTGGCTGCATACTTAGTTTAACAGGCCTTTTGCCAGATGTATGGCTATGGCTTGCCAACACAGCACTGTGGTTGACTGATAGCTGTACTCCTTGTGAGGTGGCCAATGTGTCATAAGATGGATATCATATAGGAAAACTATAAAACCCGCTTCCAAACATGTCCAATGGTAAGACAATCATGGCCACCTCTAGACAGGCTCTGACAGACAAACACACACTTGCCATGTCCTGTATACAAACCCCTACCATATCACACTGCAGCAACACACGTTTAGAGCATGCACTACGGTGAATACTACAAAGCACTGTACTTGTCTCACGCAGGCAGACACACACACACACACACACACACACACACACACACACACACACACACACTTGGCATGTCTGGGATTAGAACACCGACCTAACTACTTTACTACACTTCAGCATTACGCAGTTACAGAACGAGCTACCGAGATTACTGGGACACAGCACTCCCAGAGATGTATTTGTAGATGGGTGACATCATCAGCCTTGCTAACAGTGGGTATAAGAAATGTATGGAGTGGGAGCAGTATAAAAACATTACTCAGTTCTCAGGCAAACGGTCTCTCACACACACACACACACACACAGCAAGTGTGGGACTAGAACACCAACCTAACTACTTTATTATACTACAGCATTACGCAGTTACAGAACGTGCTACCGAGATTACTCGGGCACAGCACGCCCAGAGGTGTATTTGTAGATGGGTGACATCATCAGCCTTGCTAACGGTGCGTATAAGAAATGTATGGAGTGTGAGCAGTATAAAAGCATTACTCAGTTCTCAGGCAAATGGACACACACACACACACACACACACACACACACACACACACACACACACACACACACAAACATCAAGTGTTCCACTAGAACACTGACCTAACTACTTTATTATACTACAGCATTACACAGTTACAGAACACGCTACCGAGATTACTGGGACACAGCACTCCCAGAGGGGTATTTGTAGATGGGTGACATTATCGGCCTTGCTAACGGTGGGTATAAGAAATGTTTGGAGTATGAGCAGTATAAAAGCATTACTTAGTTCTCAGGCAAACGGACACACACACACACACACACACACACACACACACACACACACACACACACACACACACACACGGCAAGTGTGGGACTAGAACACCGACCTAACTACTTTATTATACTACAACATTATGCAGTTACAGAACGTGCTACCGAGATTACTGGGACACAGCACTCCCCGAGGTGTATTTGTAGATGGGTGACATCACTGGCCTTACTAACGGTGGGTATAAGAAATGTATGGAGTGTGGGCAGTCTAAAAGCAATTTACAGTCCTCTGGCAAATGGAGACAGACATACACACACACACACACACACACACACACACACACACACACACACACACACACACACACACACACACACACACACACAAGCCAGTGGTGGGAACGGAACACCTGCCTATTTACAAATTACTATTACAATACTACATACTTACGAATCGGGTTACACAGACTACACATTTCAAGGCTGTCATTATGACCTTCTGGGAATGCGGACATCAACAGGGATGCTGGCAGTTAAGATGTACATACCTGAGAACCTGTGTGTTTAAAGTAGGAATCCATCTTGACCTGGAGTATGCCCATCTGTGGAATGGACGACTACTACCACTATACAGGATTACAATAGCCATGCCCATACACAGAGGCACATATCCGACAAAAGGTGTCACTGGGCATGCTCACACACTTAGCACAGGGCTGTTCGGAATGCACTATGTGTCCATCTACACAAGGATATACTGGGCATGCTCATACACTTAGTAGCACAGGGGGCATGCTCAGACACTTAGTAGCACAGGGCTGGTTGGAATGCACTACTATGTGTCCTTCTATACAAGGATATACTGAGAATGCACATACTCCTAGTAGCACAGGGCTGACTGGGATACACTCTGATGCTAAACAGGGAAGGCCACAGTGGCCATGCTATTACAGGTAGATGTAAAGAACACATTGTAATGGGCTCTGGTGTTAGTAGTTGTAATTGTTAGCAGGAACGCTGCTCTACATATATTTGACACCGGTCTTTTACACAACATCTGCTGTCATTCTGGGATGACATGGCTGACAGCAAGCAGGCCTTTGCCACATATCACATGCATCCATGATTCAAGGGAGTGGGGACATTACCCAAGATGCATCCGCCCACACAGTGCCATTCCAAGGCAAATGTCCTAAATACAGGTTAACTCCCATACACCTACAGGACAACTGCATTGTTTTCTTATGCTAACCAGTGCTAGATGTGTAGCATCCATATTCACAGCTGGTCACTGTAGATCCAACAATGGGGAGTACTGACATCTGTGCAGTGAGAAACACCTGGCTGATGGCTCTGTAGTGCACAGTAGCACTACCACCATATACCTCAGAACCAGACATGTGGGCCATAACACAGGTACAGACTGCTCCAGGTGGTGTTCCCATATACATAAAGGCCACTCACGTGTATTTTCCGCTCCCCCCACGAAAGTCATCCCAGATGAGTCATGTGCAGGACACAGTGTCACATGCTGCATTCTGGGATGTAAACCTCAGACACCACCATGCCCTCAGACCACCAACATGCATCCATGCATGTATGACAGAAGAATACACTGCCATGTGACCCTTGACCTGTGTACTGTACTAAGGTCTACATCAACTGTAGAGAGTACAAATGTACTGACACAGTTGCATCATGTGTTATGCAATGCAATGATGCCACTGTCTGTGACCAGGTCAGCTGTACACATACCAGGGGCCCTCGGTACTTTCCACCATTAGCAGATGACTGTTGCTGTACACCAGTACACACCCTCATGTATGGATATGACATACATGTACCTGCCCTGGGTACGTACATGCCACACACACACACACACACACACACACACACACACACACACACACACACAACATACATGTAAATAGCATAGCTGTTGTTGTCCTTTGTGCAAACAGGTGGCTACAGCCATTACACACATGCACATGGAATGTAGGTCCATGGCTGCTGAATGCTAACAGTACATAAGGTGTGATATCAATGTTGACAGATGTAACACTCCCTCTGTACTGGTCACCCATTACACCCATCATATCATACAACAGTCCATGTGTCATGTATGTCATTACTCATGTTCACCAATTGCAATGCCTACAAACATGCCCAAATGTCAGGATTCTAGGGCCTACACACCTGTACACGTAGTGTTGTGCATTCAGATAACATGCGTGTGCAGTTGCTGATGTATGCAGGTGACATGTATCCTAGTACATCATGTAGTTGCAATGCAGCCTCAACATTGCCAACTGTATATGGTGATATGCTGAATGTACAGAAAGATGTACCTCAGGTATGGACAGATGTATGGAAATAACTAAGTGGTGGGGCATCTTTGCAAATGGATGTTTGTGTGGACAGCTCACAGGTGTGTCACAAGTGGTCCTACAATACCACGTGCAACCGGTAAGCAATGGTTTTGTTAATTGAAGGAAATAACACACAACATAGACAGCGGTCAGGGTGACAGCGAAGGTAAATCACTTGACACCTGTTAATAGTTAAGACGTCCCATGTGCATATATCAGCACTGTTGCCACAGGAAGCATCAGTACAGTTTGTGACATGTAAAATACTGCTGTACATCTGACATACATAACATGAGCTAGGCAGGTCTGAGATTCACAGTACTGGCATGTGTGGTTGCGTGTGTGTCCATATATGTCACGTATTGTGGGGAATACATCTCAATTGTTACTCATTCTCCTGTACACTAGTGTACACATCTGTACAGACTGCAAAGTAGAAAGCAGGGCATAGGCAGGGGCGTGTATCTCACACATGTGAGGTATCTGTATGTGCATGACATAGGTGTATTAAATACTGAATGCCAGAGTGTGTGTATGTAGGGCTGACTGGTCCCTGGGGTGAGGATGTATGTTACCATACTGAACTGATAAGACCTCTCCCACCATCCAGGCGATGCAATCTGCTATCCTTGCTGGTGTCCCCGATCTTAGGCTGTACTGACTACCTGTACTTGTGTATTCTCTGTGGCGCATCATGTAGGTGCACAGTACTGTAATGATGATTTGCACATAGGCAGGGGTCCTCTCCTCATCAGTAGCAACTTTGTGGAAGTGTGTCTTACTGTCGGTGAATCCGTGAGTGTGTAGGTGTGTTACTGTCTCACTGAATACATGTGTGTCAATACCTGAGTGTGTGGGTGCAGCTGTGCATTGGCATCCTGACATGGGAACATGTATTACTGATTCACAATGAGGCATCACACTTCCACTGGCCTCTACCCTTGTAATCAGCTAGACCACTCTCTTACCTCACCACTCTATGTAACTGTACCTGTGATGTCACATCTGTTGCCACAGTAGCCTAATACACAGCTATCATACTCTTGGACTGGTAGACGTGTTTGTAGCGTGAGACATTCTCACTGGTATGTGGCAGATACACGGTGCATGCTGGTATATTCATACATACCTGTGAGTAGTTCACATTGACATATGGGACACTAACTGCAAACACTCCACTGGCTCATGCAATTAGACCTGAAGGAGGACAGCAGAACATCATGACCAACATGCAGTTACTGTTGTTGCACAAGACACATACTGTTAACAGTATTGTACACCTGTACTACATGGTATATCTGCTGCCTGTCAACAGTCCTCAACAATTGTAAACTACACTTATCTCCCTAGTCTGTTCACCCAGGGCATCAGACCATATGAGCATATCCCTGAACCGATGGTGTGAATGTCAGGGATGCGGCACAGACATCATCATATGCACAGGGTGTTAATGTTTTCCAGAGGCCTAGGCTGCACCATTGGATGACATCATGTGTGTGGATTTGGGCCTTTGATCTAATTGGGTGTGTGTGGATGTTATGAATGTGTGAGTTGCGGTGTCCTACATAGGTTTCCAGTGTGTGCATGTATGTATGCACACAGTTCTGCCATGTGTCTGGCCTACACAGGGGTATTATTGACAGATGTAGACTGTACAGGCAAGGTTTTATAGTTCATGGTGTCTGGCCACGGACATGTGACCTGCGCCTGCCAGGGATTGAACGGGCACTACCAGGCAGAGGTGCAGATTGGGTACTGTTTGATGTCACTTGTCCACTGGAACTGTGTCCCTGTTGGGACCATCCCAGGCCACGTGCATGTGGCCTGCTGTGTCATGGTGTGGACAGCACAGCACCAGGTGCACTGCTGCTGCTACCGGCACTATGGGAGTGGACATGTGAGGTAGCTTGTACACCTAGACCTGACACAGGTGATGTAGCAGGCCTACATCCACGTGCCCGATGCCTCACTCCTACCAGATGTTCCAACACAGACAGCTCATGCTTGCAGATTGTCATGCCATGGTCAAGGACTCCAACCATGTCACCCAACCATCTATCCAAAGCTTCAGCAATCTGCTGTTGAGCATTTACCATTGCCTGGATGTTGTTGTTTAAAGAACAGACAGCAGCTCTCTGTAGCCTCTGATCTTCTCTATTGTGCCATTCAGCACATGCCTGTGCCTCCATTACTGCCTGAAACATGCATCTGGTGACACCAGCTGCTGCACTCTGTCTTGCAGGAGTATGTTGGCCAGAGGTCCTCCTATGAGCAGAACTGGCCACGTGCCTGTGTGGGGCACCACCAGTCATTTGGCTGACACCATGGTGTGCAGGCACACCTCCCATAGCCCCTACACTTTCCTGATCCAAGCTACCATGTGCCAACTGTCCTTCCTCTATGGCCACTGGTGATGGGGTATGTGCAAGTATGGGATCTGTGTGCGGGGATGAGAGGGATATAGCTGGAATGGCAACCAATGGCACAGTTTCAGCCCCTGACAACTCTGCCTGTGACTCAATCATATGTTCATCATCACTGCTAGAGTCTGTGGGGACACTAACATGAGATGTACCACAGGAGGGCAATGCACCTACATCACCTGTGAGGGCAGACAAGAACTGTACATTACAATCTATACAATAGACACACACACAGACACACACGTATGTGATATGACAGAAGGCAAGCAACATGCATGTGATACGGCAGACGACATGCAGCACAGACAATAATAGTGGTAGTTATCATACATCCCTGGGTTGCACACAACAGCATGCATGTGTCATAGCAGATGGCATGCAAAATGCACAATCATAGTAGTAGTTAGCATACATCCCTGTGTTACACCATGTAAACCAGCACAGGTTAACAGTACACCTGCCTGATGTGTGCCATATGACCTTGACAATCACATCAAGTATGACATGTGATCTGCTGACATGTGCAATGACATGCATACATGTTTAACACAATGGTGTCCTGTCAAATATACAGTGGGACAATGGTGTCCCAATGCAGTGTTGTCTGTCCGCCCTACAGATATACTGCACATTTAGCTGATGTGCATTGCCATTGCAGGGAATCATGAAGCGTCTCTAGTGCTATACAGTGTGAGTTACAGACAGGGTTCATAGCCATGACTGTTTTCAGATACAATACATATATACTGCGGAATGTGACCCACGTCACTGAGGTGTATACACACTAAACCATGATGTGGAAGTTGTGACACAGGTCACTGATGGGTATACGGATGACTCCCCTGCACATCTGCAACCATATTGCTGCTGCCTGACAACTATGGCTAGACATGGTACACACGTCTGTACATCATGTCCCACATGACATCTGTGTACCAAACACACAAACACACACACACGAGGAGCAAGTATGACATTGATGTCCAACACCAGCAAGGGGAATTTACTGTATCTCTGGGCTGATGTGGATACTGTACAGGTGACTGCTGTCATGTCGCCACACCCTCAAGATGTTCAACACATCTTATGTGGTGGATTGATGTTACACCTACACAAGATGTGCATACTTCTGTAGGATGTCTAGTGTTCCACATCTACAATATGACAATTATACAAATGCCATAGTTGGACCATGTGTAGCCATTGTACAACAAGGTGTACACACAAGCACATCATGTCTACTGTGTGTGTTGCTCCATGTCTCTGGCCTTCCTCCATGGCCTTGTGTGTACATGTGTTGTCCAAATTATTGTTTCGGGAATCTATTTCACATGTCTGTGTTGTCCCATATGACATATATGCTCCACTGATGACAGGGTTATGCAGATAAAGGGGGGTATGTGGGATATGTTTTCGGGTTAGATAGGCAGTGTTGCAGCCAGGCCACTAGATGTCATGGACATCTCAAGATAGCACATCACATTGTGTGACATTCATAGCAGGGCTATGATCCACACCAGTGAATCCTGTGTGCTGGCCATACTCCAGCCCACTATGTAGTACTGTTTGTATTCACCACATGTGTAGTTCTGATCAGTAGTACATCCCTAAAGTGAACAGCACCTCCACCACTGTATGCACAGCTGTCCACACATATGGCAATGGCAGTTTGTGAGGATTCATGTCAGTGAGATGATTCACATAGTTTGCAAGTGTTGCACATAGGTAGTCATTGTGATGCATTGCAGGTCCGACCTGTATATTGTGACAGGGCCATACATTATATGTACATGTTGTAAATGGCCACATGGCAGATAGATTTGTCCATTACGATTCCTGATAAATAATAACACTCTCACCTGCAATGAGCTACTGTCACAGCGGAACACCAAAGGTACCTAAATAGGAGTAACACAGCAGTATGAGCTTAATCCATGCCTGTATAATGGCTACAGGGTGCAATGTGCATAACAGATACACCAGTACATTAGACTATACTATGGTGTATGCACGTGTGCATACACAGAGTAGCATACTATAGTATGCGGCATGTGTGTATACATGCCTTGCATATGATGTTACATTACATATTGTACAGTGACACATACAACTATATGGAATATAGTTGTTATAGGTGCAGTACTGACTTACCAGGCGACTCCAGGCTCAGTGGTTGAGAGACACCCACCTCCACAATATCAGCTAAGGCTTGTGGATGTGGTTCTGCAGGTTTCCTCAGGATGGCCAGTAGCTCCTCGATACATGTGAGTGGGGGTTGGGTTGGTGGTCCACCACCTGTTGCACCTTGTTCCCTGGGGATTGCATTCTCACGCTGTTTCGTCCATCTAATGAGATCTGTACAGTGTCTGCGCACCTGCTGGTATGTGTGGTTGTGGCCACCCACATCATTAACACTCCTGCGAAGTTCCATCCACAGGGCATCCCACTACTGTGCATCCTGTGACACATGGCTGAATAGGACATCATGATTGTCAAGAAGGTATGGGATGAGGGCCTCATCCTCCAAGCGGGTAAAAGGGGGTAGCCTTGCATGTGACATATCTGGAAGACATAATGATGGAGACAGGTCACAGTAACTTACAGAGACATACAGAGCTACAGCGGGACATACATGTGTATCGCATTTATTATGTTTAAATAGTTGTATTTGCAAATCTACATGACATTGATGTGTTTGTGTCACACACATGTGACATTCAATGGTGAGTGGATATTATCACCATATATGTGTGTGTGTGTGTCAGCTGATTACATTGCTTATACTCCATGTGAATGCTGTCTTGATGTGGGCATGTCTGTGTGCCTGTACTGGTGTTCCTACCTATCAGCACATGGCTGGATGTGTCCACATTAATGCATTCAACCTTGATGCTGTGTATATGTCACATATAAGGACTTACACTGCCTTAACAGACATAACCCGTGACCCTGCAGACTTGCTCACATAAGGTTTTACATGTATGTGTTCTGCCATATACATCTACATGGCACTGTACAGCAATTCAACATATTGCCATGTATCACCTGTGTTGCACATGTGATACCCATGGGGCACTGGCTAGCCAGATGGTATTTGCAGGGATGGATATCAACTATAGCATGTACAGTCAAAGTCAACTAGTGGGCTATATGCCATGTGCCATGTATGAATCAAGAATGAACGGTTACCCAACAGGCGGGTCTGTGGCGCCAGGTGGAGCAGTGCCACATTACTGATCCACAGGGTAAATGATACATTTACCATGCATTACCATGCGGTCATCACACCATGTCTGAGAGGGGAGCGATGTACTGCTTTGATGGACAGGAATGCATAGTATGGCAGGACTATGTAAAGTGTATGGGACAAAGATCTGTCCAGCATGTGGAAGGTAGATGTCCATGAAGTATGTGTTCAAGATCAGGATGAGTACATGTAGCATGTCCAACATCACTGGGTTGGACATGGATTTATTCAGGGTATGCATCATGCTACATAGTGGAGATGGGGAATGGGAAGGCTGGTGTAAGCCATCTGCACATGGCCAATACCCCTTAAAGGAAATATGTGATCTGAAATGGGTCACTTGAGTGTTGTGTATGGCTAGACAATGATCTCTAAATTCATGGATGGCACTCTATCATTATTAGGGTTGCCACATATGACTACATGACAGCTGTGGTGACGTAGCTATCACAGCAAAGACAACTACCCAGCTGCATCCTTTACACATGTGTCCATTATGTTGACCACTGCCTAGGTGGTAGTTCATGGGTACAGGGTTACTAAAATAGGGTTGACAATGCAATATGTAGCTGTCAGATTGTAGCCATATGTCACACACAACTCACCCACAAAGCCCTTTCTGTATGTTGTCCACAACACTCCTGAGTCAGCTATTGCTCCCAGGTTATAGTCATTCGCATACTTCAATAGGCAGATGCCTTCTGTTTGTCTGTGAAGTATGGACTACAATGAGGGGGGAATAAAATTCATTAACCCTGACATACTGTAGCTGCCACTGGTGTGATGAGCATGTATTATTCAGACATCTTCTGTAGTGTTGGTTCTGCCAGCAGTCCTGTTGCAAAACAATCATGTGACATAGGAATGTACAGCTAGTATACCGAGTGTAGGTGGTGCACAGTATGGGTAATGATGTCCTATGACTTGTCAAGGTTATGATATGCAGTGTGACATCAACCATACTGTCATCTACATCTGTACTGCTGACATCAATTAATTGATCAAGGTTCATGGCCTTCCAGACCAGACTCAGCAGGGTAGTAGTGCAGTACGTCCCATTATTAGTGGTGTCTCCCCCTTTGTGGGTTGTGATACCTGTTGGTGTGCACCATTCAGTGTGTACACAACCTGACATGGAGCTATGTTTTACATGATGTATACGTGAAGAGTATCTTGTTTTGCCATATGTGTATGATACAAACTGTGATGTGGACTGGTCCCATGCAGCCTTGAGTGCAGCTTGTACCTGCATAGCTGTGGGTACAGGGGCCCTGTGGTGTACATGGATATATGCTTGTGTACCTGTTGGGGGGACAGGGTCATGTGTTTATGTTATCCAAGACCCTATCTGGATTGTTTATTCATGCTCAGCACTTGTTCAGAACTTGTAAGCACTACATAAGCTAATAATTACTATAGCACTCAATCTTCCTCATTACTTGGAGGTAAGGGTAAACAGGTTTTGCACATACTTTTCTCACTTGCTTAGAGTAAATTAGTTCTTGTACTCACTTTCCTCACTTATCTAGGTGAAATTAGTTCTACATTCAGGCATGTCCAAGAGTCAACTGCCAGTGTTCTCACCTGTCTATCTGATGAATCTGGACATTTTGAGGCAATGTACACATTGCCTTATGTACACAGACAAGCCTCTCCGCCTACCACCCAACACTACAACCTGTGAGAGATGCACTCATCTAGCCAAACTGGAGGTAAAGGTCTCTCCAACCAATCCTGACCCTGACAGTCATGTGGAGAAGGTAAACATTCGCACCACACCACACTCATCAAATAGTCTCACTGAATCTACCCCACCATTAACTGGGAAAACTACTCGTGTACCAACACATTACCTCAACGCTTTCTGGAATTCATAAACACCAATTCCCTGAATCAACATATCCACACACTCACCAGGGGCAACAATATCCTAGACCTAGGCATTACCAACATGAGTGACTGGTGCTCCACACATGAAGTCAACTCCTCGTTGGTCCGATCCGACCATGAGCTGAACACCATTGATATTCACATCCCGCCCCCACCCCCCATTAAGGGAAACACAATATAATATGTCTACAAGCCAACTACATGCTTCTTAAGACAAGAGTGGTGAACGTCATGACACCCATGCAGATGGACAATGCTGTTACAACTGCTGAATCCTACACAAATGCACTCTATAAGCACTTACACGAGTGCATGGTTTGTGCTATCCCAAAGAGAACCAGGATGCTATGCTCCTAATTAAGGAAACCAATCTGGTGGTCCTCTGCCATAAACAAACTGTACTACAGGAGGAAGACACTGTTGCAAACGAGAGTACAATCCCATGTGTGGAGGAGTTCCCTGACCAGCCTCAGTAAGAAGGTGAGATCCCTTATAAGATCCTCCAAAGCTAGCTATGAAAACTAAAACACCACTAATTCCAACAACAACCACAAAGCATTCTATAGCTATGTCACATATCTCGATGTCAACAACCAGATCTGCTCTGAGTTACAGCACAAAGGCACGAACATTACAGAAACAACTGATATTGGCAACATCCTGGCAGATAGGTTCAGTGCTACATTTCCCCTCTCCCTCTCAAAGCTGCACAGTCTAAAGCCAATATCACAGCATCCATGGGACCAGACAACATCCCAGGCTGTGTTTTACATGAACTTCAGAATGTATGTCTCCCCACCTATGCACCATGTTCAATAATAGCCTCACATCGGGCATAATGCCCCCTGAATGGTGCACAGCAACAGTTATCCCACTCCACAAAGGTGGCACCACAATGGACCTCGGGACTTATTTCCCTATAGGCCTGACTAGCTTGGTCTGCAAGGCTATGGTGCACATCATGGATCTCGGTCACAGAGACATTGGGTACCGACAAACCTTTGAACCCTCCCAGTTTGGCATTGTTAAAGGCAGACCATGCCTCCTAAACCTGGTGGACTTCTTAGAGACAGTTACCAAGGCATTAGATGAGGGTAAGGAGGTCCACACAGCCTACCTAGATCTCTCATAGGCTTTCAACACCATTCCTCCTTCTGGTATTATCAATATACCCATCTGCTTGAACATTAACCCCTACGTCATGTGATGGTTTGCAAAGTGGCGGACAGAACCCACACAGTGGGAGTTGCATACCTTAGGTCCGACTGTATACCAGTTACAAGTGGCATCCCCCAGGGCTCAGTCCTAGGACCCCTCATGTTTGGTATGTACTTCTCTGATGTACAGACAAGCAAAGGAGTGCTTTGTCTGAAAACGTTTGCAGCCTACTGTCACCGGTTGCCTTTGCATTTTGGTAATATTAATTTCACCCTCTGGAAGGGTCACACTGAGACGGATACCTGGTGTTAATATCATGGCATCAAGCTGAATGCCTAAAAGTGCATAGTCATCCCCTTTGGATATAACTAATTACCTGTGGACTACCACATAGGTGCTAGTCCCCTACATACAGAAGAGGTAAAAAGGGATCTGGGAACCCCAGTAGATTGCAATCTCTCCTTCGATACCCATAATGACAAGGTCTTTAGAATATCCTTCTACATGGACCCCTAATCTCTAATGGGTTTGCATCCAGATCAAAGGAGGCCATTGTAACTCTACTCATGACATATTAGACCCATTAAAGGATATACCTTACAAGACAACTGGAACAGCTTGGAAGACCACACCAGTACCACACCAAGAGGATTACTGAGCTCAAACAGATGACCTATGCAGCCCAACCTAAGAAACTCCAGCTGTTCTCCATTGCATACCACATACTCACAGGTGATCTCTGCTTGACATACAAGGCCCATGTCCAACCCTGTATTGCTGGATATGCTCCACCTAAACAGAGGTCCCTGAGAGCCACATGCTCTAGGGTTATACAACTAACCACAACGATGAGTAGGACGTGCTGGACAGATAGATTCCTGAACTGGAGACTCCCCATGCTTTCAAACATGATTCCAATGTACATCAGGCAGGGCCCCTCACTAGCACTCTTCAAGGGAAACCTTGACATGTGGATGGGAGACAGACATGTACCCTGGGGATCACTGCAGTGGCTCTGCTGGACAGATGCATGGGGAACTAATGGCTCTGCCATTCAGAAGCACAGGGAACCAACCTATGGGGATGGCGAAAGCCAACACACTCTAGCTAGGCTTACAAATAACCTTGGCAAGACAGCCTAGTACCTACCTTTGCACATATTACATATCTTATGTGCATGGATAGTTAACTAGCACTTCCATTTTACTTTGCTATCAAGCCGATAAACTGTCGGGTGACTAAAAGACATATGTATTCTGTTATTGTGTATTGTAAATGCCAATAGACATAACTAATGTTTGCCTAACATTACAGTAATGCTATGTAGCTTGTAATACATATCTGCCTACAATACTGTACATAATTGTTCGAGTTTGTGAGTTGTTTATTTAACTAAGTGTACTCATTGCCCTATTTTCTATGTTGAAAAAACCGACAGAAAATTGCAAGAACATATATATGAACATCTGTACGCTATTAAGAAGGGCAAATTGGATAATACCTTAACGAAACACATCATGGAGAACCCCCTTCATTCTTTATTCACAGCTATTGATCAAATTCAGTTGGATGGTAGGGGTGGGGTTGATTCCCTCATCCTTGAAGTTAGGGAATTGATTTGGCAACTGAGACTGGATGGTTGTCACCACCCAGGTATCAGTGGCAAAGTATCCATCACATGCATATTGAGATTGAGGAGCCTAAATAGATAATATTATAGTTTTTTCCTATTGAGTTTTTTCCTATTGAGTTTTTTACTGAGTTTTTTATACTGAGTCTTTTTGTTTACATATTGTAAAATGGTATCACCGGTTGCCTTTGCATTTTGGTAATATTAATTTCACCCTTATTAATATTACCCTTATTAATTTTATCTTTATACTTTGATACATTTCATAGTTTATGTTAGCTTTTTAGGTTTATGAAAATGGGGAAAGTGTAGAGTAGGATTTTACTGGATCTGAGTAACTTTTAATCTGGTAAATTCATGGAAGGATAACCTGGCTATATTAAATTCAGTACATAAGTGATTCCAATAGATATATATGTAAGTATTTTGTACTATTGCTTTAGTAATTTGTCAGCTTTTTGAACAGTAGCAATTGTAATGATTTTTAGTAATTTTTTATAGTCATAGTTTCGTACACTTACTGTATATATTATTGTAAATTCATTGTAAATTCATAGCCCATTTGTGGTAGGTTTAAAACTGTCAGTATAGGCAATTTTATTATTTATTATTTATAAGGTGTTTTTTAACAAGTAATTAATGCTAATTGTCAAATGTTTATTGTATTTAAAGGGGAAGGTCTTGGTGAAGTTGTTTCCGTTTTTTCTGAAGAAGTTGATACATTTATGCTGACGAAAAGCTTGCAGTAGCTTAAAGCATTAAACATTTGATTTTTATTTTTCATCATATTCTTGGCTGGTGACTTTTTCCAGTGTTCAAGGAGAGTCGATTCCATCTTTTTCTACCTTGTGAATACTGTACATTACACAGTTACTGCCACAATATCCCACAATGCAAATCATAATTGCACAATGGCCCAACCTTCCACATGTTATTCTCAGTAATACACCCATACATTAGGCTACAGTTACAATATATCAACATATACTATACCCTGTTACAGCACATACTTGTTGGACCAGCCCTGCCACAGACATCGGCTGGTGAGGAGTATTTCTGTTCAAAGCCCTTATATAGCATCCCTTGTGGTGTATGCGGTGTTTGCCTTGTGACCTACAGCAGTACACACAAATATTACAAGCATTACTGGGTTGGGAAGGTGGCCTAATGGTTAAGGTGTTTGCCTTATAAACACAAGGTGCAGGGTTTGAGTCTCACAAGAGATAATTGGCTAGGCTTAAAGTGACTCGCAAGGGCAGTTAGCTTAGTACTAATCTATGAGTCTACTATGCTCAACAATACATCACTACAAGATAACTGTTTCCACTATATGGATTGCGTGCACTTTAAATACTACAGAAAGGTACTACATACACAGACATAATGACTGTTCTACATACCTTATTAGTAACCCGAGGTATTGTTAACTGTTGATTCAATCCTTTTCATTTTGTGTTTCAATGTTCTTTGTAACGTTCCGCTGGTATATAAACGTTCCGCTGGTATATACGGATGGTTTGAATGTGTGATAACACATCCTTTTCTAGTTACATATTGGTAACATGTGGTATCCTGCCCATCAATTGCTGTTCCAAAGTAGTTAATTAGATGCACTTCAGCTGTGCAGCTACTCCATTAGCCGATACCATGGCAACAGTGGTGTATAACTGAGTACTCCTTTTGGGCATTGTCCGTTTGCCTTACTTTCGAGGAAGATGGCCTGGATGTGCTGTTTGTGATATATTTCAACAGCTATATGGAGACACACAGAGATATATTAGCTTCATGACTCCCATGGACTGTGTGTAATGGCTAGACAATTTTGTTCTACATGTGAGTACAGCTGTTATATTTCAGACCATTGCTACTTATGCAGGGTTTGTTTGTACCTGACATTTCTGCAGATGTTTGTCTGGCAAGGATGTTTGGCCAGCTCAAGGCTGTATGGCTATGCATGAACTGTTATGTGATTTACAGTGTGATCACCAGACATCCTTGATTTGGTGTACAAGTGTAGCATACTGTGCTGTTACTCAGTAATTGCTAACACATCCTGGTGTACAAACAACCCTCTGAAATAGGATTAGTGCAAACATACCCTGTAACCTCAGCAGCTGTTCCATTGTATAACAACAGCTATTTCACATAGGGCCATGTTAATGTGTCTCTGACAAGGTATGTTAAGGCTTCTGCAGATGTCATACAGTGAGTGAATGATTTGTGATGTTATTACAGTTTGTATTGTAATATGTTTGGGTGTGGGGTGATGGTTGGTGTGCATAGCAGATGCAGGTGTGTAGGAACTGCTTTTATACATAATCGATATGTGCGTGAGGGTTCCTATTTGAACACCTATCCTTTTGTGGACTAATACAATGTTAATTGTAGGCTGATTCATTAAGGCACTATTATGTGGTTGCTGTACAGCATGCAGGTGATGTTAGTCCTTGAATCCCTTTGGTAATACATCTGAATGTAATAAAGTGTTGCTACATGAAAGCTGTGTATTTCTGTCATAGGTATTTGCAGTCATCATAGTCGTGTTGGTGACTGATCCTTTTTGGCTAGGGTTGCCACCTTTTCATAAGGCCATAGTGGGACATTTTTGGGACACACATCAGAATTTACAGGCTGACACAAACCCACGGTCAGTACAAGGGATAGAACTTTCCTTTCTTGCCTAAATATAAGCTTATTCTTGTAGCAGTTTAGTTGCTTATCCTGTTTCTTGTAACATGTATGTATTTTAGATACAGAAATAACTACTGCATGCAACTATTACAGTACATATGGGACATAATTATATCCTACAATCCAAGGACATTTGCCACGTTTAATATATTTGATCAGGACACAACCACCCAAAGAGGGAGTGTCCCTTGCAAAGTGGGACAGGTGCTAACACTATCATTGGCTCATGTCCATAGCACATATTTGTAACAGTGTATAGGCATATACTCTCTATATCCTTTGTTCATAAAGGTTGGTAGAGGCAGAATGTGTGATTGCTATGGTCCATGTTAAACACATATATGAACACTTCAACCGCTGTATACGGTATACCTATGGAATCCCGAAACCACAGAGTTCCGATGCACACAGTACCGGGACCAGACTCCTGTACCCCACATTACCGACAGCGACAGTAACTCGCGAAAGTAACATGAACATGGAACACACACACGCACACACAGACACACTGCTACCCAACACATCCAAACAAACCATCCTACACTATGTATGAGCAGGTGGCCAAGCCCCCCTACACCCCCCATGCAGGTGTCTGCGCCCCCCCCACACCACCCCCTACTTTAATATTCTACCTCCTAGGTTGCGCAAACAGATGCACAAAGCTAACCCACACCCACACATTACAGTCCCCCAAGAACACACATCACACACAGAACACACACTTACACACACTGCAGCCTTAAGAAACACACTTACACACAGTAACCTACCTGAACCGCAACACCAGAAGCACTGACTAACTGTCCCTTAACATCGTGATTTTACACCTCGTGCATCTGGTGTTTCGGTTCTGTGTTCTTTCAGACCTTAAGCCTCGGGATTACGCACGTCGGTATGTAAAGCAGTCTGTATGTGGTAGGTATCCCATTTATATGTACTTCCATGGTTATGTAGATGTTGTTAACCTATCTGTATATCTACATATATATGTATATCCCCATATATCAACATATATCTCTCTTTCTCCCTCTCTCTCTCTCTCTACATATATAATAGACAATTGATGAATAGTGAATTCTATCAGAAGTTAAACTCTGAACCAATACAAGAACACAAAACAATAATAGATGGATTTCTAGAGGAATCATTTCATTTTCATCACATAGATTTATTTACATTGAGGCAGTTGACAGTGACAGACCCTAATACACAATACTTCTACATGGTTCCCAAAGTGCATAAGAACATCATAAATCCTCCAGGACGCCCCATAGTGGCAGGAAGGGGATCATTAACTGAACCCCTTTCAGAGTACTTAGAGTACAAGCTAAAGAAACTATTGCCATATGTTACAGCCAGAATAAGGGATACACAGCAATTTTTGGCATTGATGGATGATTTGGAAGTCTTGCCAGAACAATATTTGGGTACATTGGATGTACAGTCGTTGTATACTTCTATACCACATTCAGGGGGTATTGAGGCTACACATTATTGGATGTCACAATCAGGATTATTTTCCACACAAGAGCAAGAATTTCTTATCTAGATATTACAGTTGGTTTTAGAACATAATACATTTACCTTTAACCAGGAATGGTATATACAGGTTAAAGGTACAGCTATAACATTTGACCTATTCATGGGGTATTTGGAACTACAATACATATATACCATTCCTGAAAGTTTTAAGGATTCATTAATAATGTGGCGACGCTATTTGGACGACTGTTGGGTAGTGTGGGGTGGTAATGAAGAGAAGTGGCAACTATTTTTACATTATATTAATAACAACAGGTATGACATCAAATTCATAGGAGGAATACACAAACATGAGGTGGAATTTTTGGATGTAAAAGTTAATAGGGATGAATTAGGCAGGATACATACTGACCTATATAGAAAACCATACTCCAAAAATGGATTTCTCTATGCTAATAGTTGCCATCCACCTCACACTATCCTAAATATACCCAAGTCCCAATTCTTAAGGGTTAGGAAAATCTGTTCATCGGAAGCAAGTTACCAAAGACAGACAGTAGATCTTAAACAAAGATTCTACAGGAGAGGATATGGCAATAGACAGATTCAACAGGCCTATAATGAGGCGTCCAATGTAGATAGGACTCAATTATTGGTAGATAGGGAGCCTAGAGGTAAAAGCCAATATGTTAGGTTAACAACCACATATGGTACTAATACTTTTCATTTTCGTAACATATTGGCTCAACATTGGCACATCCTAACATCAGATGGTTTTTTCAGCAGGTATGTGGACAGGGTCTGCCATTATGCATATAGAAGAGGGAAAAATCTAGGCCAACATTTTTCTGCCTTTAAGAAAGGAGGTATGAACAAAGACACTGGTTGTTTCTACTTTTTGTGGTCATTGCAAACATTGTAAAGTCATGGCTAAAACCAAGTCCTTTACTTCTGTTAACACTAAAAGAGTTTTTGACATACGCCACTCCATCACTTGTAATAGTACTTGGTTAGTATACATGGCAGTGTGTCAATGTGGAGCCTTTTATGTAGGGCAGACTTCCTGTTTATTTAAACAGAGAATTGCCCTGCATATCAGCGATATAAAATGTGAACGTGCTTTATACAAACACAAGTTATCACATACCACAGCACATTTTATTTTTATAGGTTTAGATAAGGTTGACATACCTAACATCAGTGATTACAGAAGACATGAAATATTGACAACGAAAGAAAGAAGATGGATAATACAATTGGGGGCTTTGTTTAAGCCAGGATTAAATGACCATTGGTGATATATAGGTAGTAATTTCAGGTTATTCTCACAAGGGTTATAGTATATGTATATGGGTAAGTGGTCAAAAAATTTTTTCAAAATTTTTTCAAAGTTTATAGATAGATTAAAATGAATGTTTAGTAAATAGGTAATTTTGCTGTTTTTCAAAGTATATATTTAGAAATATAAATAAAAATAGATAATATTAAAATCTTGTCATACTTTAGGATTCAGGATTCATGTGTTAATGTTATATATATATGTACAAACAAACACTAGTAGATACAATGATATTCAAGGATGTGCTGCTTCTTTAAATTTTTGGCAGCACACAGGGTTATAATCCGGGCCTTGGCGGTGATTACATGCACACTGATGACGCTGTGAGCGAAACCGGCCACCGGTCTGTGCGTTTGTGAGCAGATTTTGCCGAATAAAGTGGTTAAAAGATATTTGCTGTTATATGTCTTATTTCATGAGGAGTGCTGGAACGTTTGTGGATTGTATATATATATATATATATATATATATATGATATATGTACATATATATATATATATATATATATATATATGTATATATATATATATGTATATGCATATATATGTATATATGTATATATATATATATATATATATATATATATATATATATATATATATAAAATGTATATATATATATATATATATATATATATATATATAAAATGTATATATATATATATATATATATATATATATATATATATATATATACATATACATATACATATACATATATATATATATATATATATATATATATATATATATATATATATATATATATATATATATATATATATATACATATTTATATAACATACATCTTTCATTGGGTAAATGCTGGTTTGTCCTATTTCAACACATTCCTACCTTTTGTGTTTTATCCTGTCAGTATACACGACTGCCATTGGTAAATCTCAGGCAGCTTAGTGGTATGTTATTGTGATGAATGTGTACATGGTTGCGTGTTCCAATCCTGGCAGTGATATCTTACCTGGTAACAAACACTGCTGTATATGAACAAGATAAAAAGTAAGACCAACCGTTGAGAACAAAACCTTTATCAAACAGCAAAGCTTTCAGGCAAAAAACCCTTTCTCAATGTTTAACACAAGGTATGTTAAAATCACATGTTTAAATAAAAGCCCACAATATCATATGACCCGCAGCCATGGTCACATGATCCAACTTAATACAAAATCTCACTAAGGATAAAAATAAAATAAAGTAAAACATACTTATTTATAAATACATATGTATAAGGTCTATCCAAAACAATATACAAAACAACATATATTATTATTATATATTGATAGTATAAAATACAAGTATATACATTCATTTCAGTTTAGTATGTTGTATCTTAGTCAAAACAGGCTTTAATGAAACACTTGCATTCAGGTCTGGGGACACATCTGCTGATAATCTTACAATCCAATCATACTCCCTAAGGTCTAATAAATTACATAAATCCCCCCCCCACCGATAGACACACTAACAATATCAATGACCCTAAACTTAAAGCTATGGGAACTATCATAGCTTTTAACATGTTTCGACAAGGCATTGGAGTCTCTCCCCTTCCTTATGTTGGATTTGTGTTCTATAATTCTATCCTTAAGTTTTCTTGTAGTTTTTCCAACATAAAAGGAAGGACAGATTTCACACGTTGCCAAATAGACAACATTACTTGTTACACAAGTGGCAGAGCAATGAAAAGTATATACTTTTTTAGAAACAGGGTGAACAAATATATTCACAGGGTTTGATCCATCACACTGTTGTAGAACATCTACACAACAACTACAATTATAACAACAGAAAGTACCCTTTCTTAACAGGCTATAAGAGATAGAGCTTGCTCTATCAAAATCCTTATAAGCCAGCATGCTCTTTATTGTCCTCATATTCCTGTACGTGAAACGGGGTATATCCCCTACAACCAACTTAACATCATTCTGTGTTAGAAGAACTTTCCAATATTTCCTAACTATACTCATAATTGTTGTTGACATAGTATTATAAGAGGTGATGAATCTTAAACCAACCCCATCTAGTGGAGTATTCGACATTTCACGTACTTCCTGGGGCACCTCCAAGAAGGTAGGTTTATAAAGTGTATGTCTATTGGATATAATGTACTCACTAACTTGACGTAACAGGTTGGATGGATACCCACTTTCCTTAAACTCATGACAAGCTTCATTTAGTTGTTTTGTAAACACAACATCATCAGTGTTAAGTCTACTAATGCAGGCCAACTGCGACTTAATGATGCCTTTAAAAGACATGAGGTGCATGCATACTGGATGCAAAAAGATACCTACCAGATGATACTTCTTTTTTAAACACTGTTGTGTTAATAGCATTACCCTTCTTGGTTATTGTTATATCTATGAAGTTGATGATGCTAGATGAACATTCAAACTTAAATTTTAAAAAGCTAGTTGTGTTATTCAAAAACAGAATATATTCCTCTAACTCAACAAGTGAGCCTTTCCATAGCAAAAAACAGTGGTCCACAAACCTTTGATAGAATATCAGGTTATCATTCAAATATCTCTCCCCATTGTTTACATACAACTTCTCCCACTGGAAAAGAACCAGGTTGGCATAAGTATTCGCTACTGCTGTGCCCATCACCACACCAGTTTGCTGCAAATAGTATTCCTTGTCAAACAAATATATATTATTCCTTAATACTAAATCTAACAACATACATATATTCTCTGTATGTCTAGCAGGAAACATGGAATAATATATTAGAAACTCTCTTATGGAGTCCAGCCCATAGTCATTAGGAATTACAGTAAATAGTGATGTGATATCCATCACTACCATATATACGTTTTCACAAGTTTCTTCTGATAAATCCATACTCACATACCAACTCTTAAGTTTGACAAGAAAGTCATTAGAGTCTTTAAGCACTGTATAACAAGTATTTAACAGTGGTTGCAATTGCCTTTGCAAATATAGGGATATGGGTTCAGTAACACAACCATTGCCTGAGACAATAGGTCTCATTGGGGGGTTGTCCTGTGATTTGTGTAATTTTGGTACACCATATAATTGCGGTACAATACGGCACGGCATAGTAAAGAAGTGAAATAAATCTAGTGAAATGTCATCTGTCAACTGTAATTCATATACACACATATTCACATAACTGATACATTTCCTTACATCTAATAATGTTATACGCCTGAATGCTGTGTTATCCCCCAACAATAATGACACTGATCTCATATAGTGTTCTCTGTCCATAATCACAGTTGACCCTCCTTTATCCGCCTGTTTTATCACAATGTTTGAATCTTCCCTCAGCTCACTCAATGCAACATGCTCCACATAAGTTAGATTATAATTTTTAAAACGTTTGTTAACTGCATAAGCCTTTCTTATTTCATTTTCACAAAGGTCATTAAAGGCTATAAGGATTGGAGCATAGTTAGGTATAAAGACACTACGTCTTTTACAAGCATTAGCATCATATATATCATTTCTGAAAATCAGCTTCAGCGCTATGGATCTAACAAATAGTTTTAAATCACTCAACACTCTCACAATGTCCTCTGTACATGTCAGTATATAACTTAAACCCTTCGCAAGGAGCGTAATGTGTTCCTTTCTCAAAACAAAGCTAGAAAGGTTTACAGTACCTGCCATCATCTTTGAGCTATTTTCAATTGTTTTGATGGACTTTCATTCTTCCGCTTACCATCCAACGACACAGCGGGATCACTCTGCTTGGTTCTACCCCTCGACCTGGATCTAGAAGCGACAACCCGCTCCTGTACCCGTTCAGCTTGTTGTAGCTGAAAGGGTTTACTAAAGAAGCTAGAAAAACTTTTTTGTGATGCTTGTGTAGTGCTTTTACCATCCACATTAGTCCCAATAGCACCATTTCCCGTTGAAGCATTGATGACAGTTTCCATATCCATAGCACGAGACGCAGCATCCGTTGCTATAGGTTTACCAAAAATTACGTTGTTACCCAACATACACATCACCGTTTGCTCTTCATTTGGTGCCAAATTCGAATTTCCAGCGTTCAGCTTAGGAAATACATCTAGGGTGTCCAAGGGTTCCTTCTGTGTTGGATATTTTACTGATGTAAACGCGCGACTTTTACTAGCACTATTGGATCTTGCTTTTGAGTCCATATAGGCTCCAGTTTTGCCATTTTTCGGCCAAGAAAATATGTTACCAGCCTGATAATCGCCCATGTCACGTAATAACTTCCTTTTCTTCAGTGCTTCCAGTCTATCATCTAGTGAACATAATCTGTCCATCATAGATTGATAAGATGATTGCAAGTTTTTGAAACAATACATTGAAAACAGCTCATCCTCCATAGCAATAATTTCACCCTTTAACTCATTCTCAATGTCCAGAAAGAAATTATTCATCAAGGTCATATAGTCTTGGCTCAGCTTTAGGTTTAGGCACTGCCATTGCTTCAATAGCTCAGGGTAAGTATTTCCGTAGGAGGGCATCTTCAAAACCCTCAATCCACGTGGAGCTATGCCTTTTTCCAAATATGCAGCAAAACTAAAACATTGCCATTGCAAACGATTGAATGTACCAACCTTTCTTTCCAAAATTTGTATCTTATGTTCAAAGTCCATTGCATTAGTAGAAGGTACATCCATTGTATTCCCTTGAGCACTAATAGGCTCCGAAGGAACTTGTAGAAGAGGATTAACTTCTTTTTCAACCAAAAACTTTAACCGATTCTGTGATTCCATCACTGGCTGCTGCAGGCTATAAACCAAATCCCAACTTCACAGCAGAAGAGCAGAAGAGTATGGTAACAAACACTGCTGTATATGAACAAGATAAAAAGTAAGACCAACCGTTGAGAAAAAAAAACTTTATCAAACAACAAAGCTTTCAGGCAAAAAACCCTTTCTCAATGTTTAACACAAGGTATGTTAAAATCACATGTTTAAATACAAGCCCACAATATCATATGACCCACAGCCATGGTCACATGATGCAACTTAATACAAAATCTCACTAAGGATAAAAATAAAATAAAGTAAAACATACTTATTTATAAATACATATGTATAAGGTCTATCCAAAACAATATACAAAACAACATATATTATTATTATATATTGATAGTATAAAATACAAGTATATACATTCATTTCAGTTTAGTATATTGTATCTTAGTCAAAACAGGCTTTAATGAAACACTTGCATTCAGGCCTGGGGACACATCTGCTGATAATCTTACAATCCAATCATACTCCCTAAGGTCTAATAAATTGCATAAATCCCCCCCGATAGACACACTAACAATATCAATGACCCTAAACTTAAAGCTATGGGAACTACCATAGCTTTTAACATGTTTTGACAAGGCATTGGTGTCTCTCCCCTTCCTTATGTTGGATTTGTGTTCTATAATTCTATCCTTAAGTTTTCTTGTAGTTTTTCCAACATAAAAGGAAGGACAGATTTCACACGTTGCCAAATAGACAACATTACTTGTTACACAAGTGGCAGAGCAATGAAAAGTATATACTTTTTTAGAAACAGGGTGAACAAATATATTCACAGGGTTTGATCCATCACACTGTTGTAGAATATCTACACAACAACTACAATTATAACAACAGAAAGTACACTTTCTTAACAGGCTAGAAGAGATAGAGCTTGCTCTATCAAAATCCTTATAAGCCAGCATGCTCTTTATTGTCCTCATATTCCTGTACGTGAAACGGGGTCTATCCCCTACAACCAACTTAACATCATCCTGTGTTAGAAGAACTTTCCAATATTTCCTAACTATACTCCTAATTGTTGTTGACATAGTATTATAAGAGGTGATGAATCTTAAACCAACCCCATCTAGTGGAGTATTTGACATTTCACGTACTTCCTGGGGCACCTCCAAGAAGGTAGGTTTATAAAGTGTATGTCTATTGGATATAATGTACTCACTAACTTGACGTAACAGGTTGGATGGATAACCACTTTCCTTAAACTCATGACAAGCTTCATTTAGTTGTTTTGTAAACACAACATCATCAGTGTTAAGTCTACTAATGCGGGCCAACTGCGCCTTAATGATGTCTTTAAAGACATGAGGTGCATGCATACTGGACGCAAAAAGTACCTACCAGATGATACTTCTTTTTTAAACACTGTTGTGTTAATAGCATTACCCTTCTTGGTTATTGTTATAGCTCAGAAGTTGATGATGCTAGATTAACATTCAAACTTAAATTTTAAAAAGCTAGTTGTGTTATTCAAAAACAGAATATATTTCTCTAACTCAACAAGTGAGCCTTTCCATAGCAAAAAACAGTCGTCCACAAACCTTTGATAGAATATCAGGTTATCAGTCAAATATCTCTCCCCATTGTTTACATACAACTTCTCCCACTGGAAAAGAACCATTTTGGCATAAGTATTCGCTACTGGTGTGCCCATCGCCGCACCAGTTTGCTGCAAATAGTATTCCTTGTCAAACAAAAATATATTATTCCTTAATACTAAATCTAACAACATACATATATTCTCTGTATGTCTAGCAGAAAACATGGAATAATATATTAGAAACTCTATTATGGAGTCCAGCCCATAGTCATTAGGAATTACAGTAAATAGTGATGTGATATCCATCACTACCATATATACGTTTTCACAAGTTTCTACTGATAAATCCATACTCACATACCAACTCTTAAGTTTGACAAGAAAGTCATTAGAGTCTTTAAGCACTGTATAACAAGTATTTAACAGTGGTTGCAATTGCCTTTGCAAATATAGGGATATGGGTTCAGTAACCCAACCATTACCCGATACAATAGGTCTCATTGGGGGGTTGTCCTGTGATTTGTGTAATTTTGGTACACCATATAATTGCAGTACAATAGGGCACAGCACTGTAAAGAAGTGAAATAAATCTAGTGAAATGTCATCTGTCAACTGTAATTCATATACACACATATTCACATAACTGATACATTTCCTTACATCTAATAATGTTATACGCCTAAATGCTGTGTTATCCCCCAACAATAATGACACTGATCTCATATAGTGTTCTCTGTCCATAATCACAGTTGACCCCCCTTTATCCACCTGTTTTATCACAATGTTTGAATCTTCCCTCAGCTCACTCAATGCAACATGCTCCACATAAGTTAGATTAGAATTTTTAAAACGTTTGTTAACTGCATAAGCCTTTCTTATTTCATCTTCACAAAGGTCATTAAAGGCTATAAGGATTGGAGCATAGTTAGGTATAAAGACACCACGTCTTTTACAAGCATTAGCATCATATATATAATTTCTGAAAATCAGCTTCAGCGCTATGGATCTAACAAATAGTTTTAAATCAGTCAACACTCTCACAATGTCCTCTGTACATGTCGGTATATAACTTAAACCCTTCACAAGGAGCGTAATGTGTTCCTTTCTCAAAACAAAGCTAGAAAGGTTGACAGTACCTGCCATCATCTTTGAGCTATTTTCAATTGTTTTGATGGACTTTCATTCTTCCGCTTACCATCCAACGACACAGCGGGATCCCTCTGCTTGGTTCTACCCCTCGACCTGGATCTAGAAGCGACAACCCGCTCCTGTACCCGTTCAGCTTGTTGTAGCTGAAAGGGTTTACTAAAGAAGCTAGAAAAACTTTTTTGTGATGCTTGTGTAGTGCTTTTACCATCCACATTAGTCCCAATTGCACCATTTCCCGTTGAAGCATTGACGACAGTTTCCATATCCATAGCACGAGACGCAGCATCCGTTGCTATAGGTTTACCAAAAGTTACATTGTTCCCCAACATAGACATTGCCGTTTGCTCTTCATTTGGCGCCAAATTCGAATTTCCAGCGTTCAGCTTAGGAAATACATCTAGAGTGTCCAAGGGTTCCTTCTGTGCTGGATATTTTACTGACGTAAACACGCGACTTTTACTAGCACTATTGGATCTTGCTTTTGAGTCCATATAGGCTCCAGTTTTGTCATTTTTCGGCCAAGAAAATATGTTACCAGCCTGATAATCGCCCATGTCACGTAATAACTTCCTTTTCTTCACTGCTTCCAGTCTATCATCTAGTGAACATAATCTGTCCATCATAGATTGATAGGATGATTGCAAGTTTTTGAAACAAGACATTGAAAACAGCTCATCCTCCATAGCAATAATTTCACCCTTTAACTCATTCTCAATGTCCAGAAAGAAATTATTCATCAAGGTCATATAGTCTTGGCTCAGCTTTAAGTTTAGGCACTGCCATTGCTTCAATAGCTCAGGGTAAGTATTTCCCTAGGAGAGCATCTTCAAAACCCTCAATCCACGTGGAGCTATGCCTTTTTCCAAATATACAGCAAAACTAAAACATTGCCATTGCAAACGTTTGAATGTACCAAACTTTCTTTCCAAAATTTGTATCTTATGTTCAAAGTCCATTGCATTAGTAGAAGGTACATCCATTGTAATCCCTTGAGCACTAATAGGCTCCGAAGCAACTTGTAGAAGAGGATTAACTTCTTTTTCAACCAAAACCTTTAACTGATTCTGTGATTCCATCACTGGCTGCTGCAGGCTATTAACCAAATCCCAACTTCACAGCAGAAGAGCAGAAGAGTATGGTGACAAACACTGCCGTATATGAACAAGATAAAAGGTAAGACTCTAATGTCTTTCTTGTCAAACTTAAGAGTTGGTATGTGAGTATGGATTTATCAGTAGAAACTTGTGAAAACGTATATATGGTAGTGATGGATATCACATCACTATTTACTGTAATTCCTAATGACTATGGGCTGGACTCCATAAGAGAGTTTCTAATATATTATTCCATGTTTCCTGCTAGACATACAGAGAATATATGTATGTTGTTAGATTTAGTATTAAGGAATAATATATTTTTGTTTGACAAGGAATACTATTTGCAGCAAACTGGTGTGGCGATGGGCACACCAGTAGCGAATACTTATGCCAACTTGGTTCTTTTCCAGTGGGAGAAGTTGTATGCAAACAATGGGGAAAGATATTTGAATGATAACCTGATATTCTATCAAAGGTTTGTGGACCACTGTTTTTTGCTATGGAAAGGCTCACTTGTTGAGTTAGAGGAATATATTCTGTTTTTGAATAACACAACTAGCTTTTTAAAATTTAAGTTTGAATGTTCATCTAGCATCATCAACTTCTTAGATATAACAATAACCAAGAAGGGTAATGCTATTAACACAACAGTGTTTAAAAAAGAAGTATCATCTGGTAGGCATCTTTTTGCGTCCAGTATGCATGCACCTCATGTCTTTAAAGGCATCATTAAGGCGCAGTTGGCCCGCATTAGTAGACTTAACACTGATGATGTTGTGTTTACAAAACAACTAAATGAAGCTTGTCATGAGTTTAAGGAAAGTGGGTATCCATCCAACCTGTTACGTCAAGTTAGTGAGTGCATTATATCCAATAGACATACACTTTATAAACCTACCTTCTTGGAGGTGCCCCAGGAAGTACGTGAAACATCGAATACTCCACTAGATGGGGTTGGTTTAAGATTCATCACCTCTTATAATACTATGTCAACAACAATTAGGAGTATAGTTAGGAAATATTGGAAAGTTCTTCTAACACAGGATGATGTTAAGTTGGTTGTAGGGGATAGACCCTGTTTCACGTACAGGAATATGAGGACAATAAAGAGCATGCTGGCTTATAAGGATTTTGATAGAGCAAGCTCTATCTCTTCTAGCCTGTTAAGAAAGGGTACTTTCTCTTGTTATAATTGTAGTTGTTGTGTAGATATTCTACAACAGTGTGATGGATCAAACCCTGTGAATATATTTGTTCACCCTGTTTCTAAAAAAGTATATACTTTTCATTGCTCTGCCACTTGTGTAACAAGTAATGTTGTCTATTTGGCAACGTGTGAACTCTGTCCTTCCTTTTATGTTGGAAAAACTACAAGAAAACTTAAGGATAGAATTATAGAACATAAATCCAGCATAAGGAAGGGGAGTGACACCAATGCCTTGTCGAAACATGTTAAAAGCTATGGTAGTTCCCATAGCTTTAAGTTTAGGGTCATTGATATTGTTAGTGTGTCTATCGGGGGGGGGGGGGATTTATGTAATTTATTAGACCTTAGGGAGTATGATTGGATTGTAAGATTATCAGCAGATGTGTCCCCAGGCCTGAATGCAAGTGTTTCATTAAAGCCTGTTTTGACTAAGATACAACATACTAAACTGAAATGAATGTATATAATTGTATTTTATACTATCAATATATAATAATAATATATGTTGTTTTGTATATTGTTTTGGATAGACCTTATACATATGTATTTATAAATAAGTATGTTTTACTTTATTTTATTTTTATCCTTAGTGAGATTTTGTATTAAGTTGGATCATGTGACCATGGGTGCGGGTCATATGATATTGTGGGCTTGTATTTAAACATGTGATTTTAACATACCTTGTGTTAAACATTGAGAAAGGTTTTTTTGCCTGAAAGCTTTGTTGTTTGATAAAGGTTTTTTTTCTCAACGGTTGGTCTTACTTAGTGATATCTTACCTCTCAGAGCAGGCACTGGCAGTGCAAGGGTTATTAATGCACATTTCAGTGGTTTTGTGTTCCATGTTTATTATTCTGTGGAGAACTACCTATATGTGCAAGCTGTGCTTAAGGTATACTATGTAACATGTAAACATCTGTGAAGATTCCTGTCAGGGATACTCCCCATATTTGGAACTACATCCCAGATTACATTATACAAAACCCCTCACGAACACTCCAGGTATTCCTTGCAGAGTGGGTGTTGAACATTGGCTACACCCCAGGGATCCCGCAATTGGCTCTGCTCCACAGAGGAACAGTTAGTTAATCGATGGGGGGGTGACAGCAGACATGTTTTGCCTATGCTTATGAGTGGCCTCGGCAGTTGGGCATGTACTTACCTATGTATCTTTGAACCTGTACATACAGTATGGACACATGCTGATAGCTTAATTTACTGTTCAGGTATTGACTTACCTTGCTCCAATGGCAGTTGTGTGTACAATAGCTGAGGGCTACCTATGTAGGATGCACACAGTAGACCACCTATACATGACAATTTACAGGTGGTCGTGTGCTTGTGCCATCCATGTTTGCTGTGTGTGCAGATGGAGAAGGGTGTCAGTGCATGAGTGCCTACACTGTCAGTATGTGTGCTATACATTCCCTCTTTGCCAAGGCATGTGCATACTGGGCATGCCTCTGTCTGCCTAGTGGGGCTATCACAGGGTGTTCGTGGTCTGAGTCCCTCTGTGCCTGTGGGTCCCTTGGTAATGGTGGTGGGCTGTGAGGGCCTTCACTATTCTGTCCCTGCTGCAGCTGTTTCCGCAGGATCATATTGTGTAGCATGGCACATACTATGAAGATGTGGTCACACGTTCCTGGAGAGTACTGCAAGACTCCACCAGATATGTCCAAGCAATGGAACCATGATTTCAGCATCCCAGACACACGCTATATGATGATTCTGGTACATTTCTGATGGGAGTCATCATCCACGGTTCCAGTGCATAGCCAGCATCTCCCACCAAGTGGCCATATGGGATGTTCCCCCTGGCAAATACCTGATACAGCTGTGAGACATGCCAGATGTGGGAGTCGTGATAGCTTCCAGGGCTGCCAGCACACACATCCATGATAATGCCTTGGGCATTGCACATGACCTGGCAGTTGATGGAGAGGAATCCCTTGTGGTTTATGTAGCACCTACCCTGCTCACCGGGTGGTGACTTGATGTGTATGTGCATGCAGTCTATTGCACCCAGTACCTCCGGGTAGTCTGCCACACAATGGAAGAGATGCATATAGCTGGACAACTCCTCCTGCATTCGGAGGAAGTATATGTGCTCATTGGCATGTGGTAACATGGCATCCAGGAACTGGTGGATTACTCTGGATGCTGATGCCTGTGAGATCCCCATGATATCCCCAGTTGAGCATTGGAAGGTACCTGTGGTAGTATTCTCAAGCTTACACATACCTTCGTGTCCACTGGGATAGGTTCCCCTCTGTTACTACTGGCTCTGAGGTGTGGCCAGCACAGCTCAACAAGTTGCTGTATGATGTCCCTGTCCACCCTGTAATGCTCTACTATCTCCAGATCATGTAGACCCTGGTAGGTTACCCTGGGTCTGAACACTCTTCTCCTCCTCTGGTGCCTGAGATGGTTGTCAGCATCATCCTCCACACCACCTTCAGTCTCCAACACATGCTGGTGAATCAAAGCTATGGTGGCCCCTAACATGTACATATTAAAAGTTCCCCATCTGTATACACCACTGGTGCAGAGTGCCTGGGAATACACAAGTGTGCGTGTGGGGCTTTCACACCTTATACTATATTGCAATGGATGATGCTGGTGTAATTGGGTGTGTTTGTGCTATTCCAGCTGCAGGGTATCTTAAGTATTGGTTTAACAGTAGGTACTGCTATTGTGGGGCCTTTGGTGTTTACTTACGCTTGGCTGCCGTGATTTATCTATTGCCCTTTACTTCAATTTTCAACCTGATTCCCCTCCCATTGTCAGGCATGTAGCCAGCTGCCACCTTTCTTGTTTTGTACTTTCACAACCCAGGATTGTGTTGGGAAATGTATTATGTAGTTGATCTACTGCAAGTTTGCTTTGTTCTGCTGTGACAGTTCTCTTTTCTTTGCTGTACGGCACCTCCCCTTTCCTGTTCTGCAGGTAGCTGCTAGCAGCCTTGTTAGCTGTTGTCTATGGCCCACTGTGAGTTTCTAGGTGTTAATTACTCATTTGTACTCCAATTACCATGCTACAGCCTTTCCTTATTGTCTTCCCATATCCTTCTTGTTTCAGCTGTGGTGAACACCATGCACAGCCGTTTACTGGGTTCCGTGCACGTTTTCATCCACGTTCACATGAACTTTCGGTTGCCTTGTGTGCTCTCAGCTAAGCAAAGCTATGGCTACTTCCACACCCCAAACTTGTGGCTTTGCTTAGCAACACGCAACACAGATTAGCAATGATCCAATGTGCTTACAGCTACGGTGGCGCGCCCCTCTCTTGATGTCATGTTTACCTCCAGGCCACTCCTCAGTGTTGTACCGCTATGCCGTGTGGTACATCCTTAGGCTGGTGAGGCTTTTGCGATTCAGTATTACTTGACTCATTTGCATGGCATTGACTGCTAATTCCTAGTTACCGCAAGGAACACTGTCACAGACCCTTAGCAGCCCTTGCGCCATGATTGTGGTGTAGCATGCGTGCCATTGACTATTATGGGGATATCATGAATTGTGTTACATTGCAGTTTTATGACATCTAAATATATTTTCCTTGTGATCCCATCTGTGCACAGATGCACTGCGGTTTTACTTTGCGTTAGTGTGGCCATGACATTAAATGTTATTTTTTATATGTTGTGCATGTTATTTTATGCCATTGGCTATATATTTAGCCATTGGCATATATTAACATTGTAATACGTAAGTTTGGTCCACTTTCATGGCTCCGATTTTATGTTTGACAAAATGTAAACCATTTTTTTTTTTGGTTTACATTTCTACATGCTTACGCTACACCTGCACCACTTCATGAATCGCTATATACCTTCATTTGCATGCTACACTGCTGTGCATGAGATAATTAGCATACATGCGCCAGGAGCTGCGCAGCTCTGCCGTACACTGGTAGTGCATGTGGAAACAGCAGGTACCTGAATCGTTCGGCGGCCATATTTGGCTCTAGATCTCCGACGCTACTCCGGCACCTGGCGCAAGCTTCATGAATCCCGGGGGATGTAATTTGGGAGGGCCTAGCAAAGATGTTTGTTAGTGTGTTTAAAAACTATTGTCGAGAGAGAGACTGTAAGCATTTTGTCTTGGATCATCAACCCCAGCACTGCTTATGCTCTATATGTATGTAAGTAGGATTGTAGCACTGCGTTTTCTCTTAAGAATAGCTAAAGATTAGAAAGTTAGATTAAGTATTTTTCTTTGACATCAGACCTGTCCTACTGTATTATTTTAAGTTTCTGTGCGATCTCTGAACTCTTAGATATCACTGTGGTGTAGTGGTATTGTCTTGTGTTTTAATTATTTATTATTAAATATTTTTAAAAATCTTTACCTGTGGCTGGTTTATGTAGAGATAAGTAAGCTCTAGAGTACATTGATATTTATAGAGTTTATTGTGATAAGCCACTCTAATAAGCCTTAAACTGAATAGTCACATTACCAGTTGGATAATAATATTGCACAGTAATAATTGGACACCCTTTTAAGGACCTTTGGCTAGCTGATAAGTATTAGTTGGTGGTGGCAGAAATTACTACCGTATAGTCTGGGTAAAGGGGCACAGCTTGAGAATCTGCGTCAGCCTTTCCCAGGAGTGTCTGTGAAGTTGTATAAATACTTAACTCAAAGTGTGTGTGTGGTGTGTCAGCTGCCTGGGCAGGGACACAAAACACTGGTGGGACAGAGAGGGTAATGGAGGTTAGCTTGCCAGCTAGGCTGAGGTCTGGACCTTATAGCTGTGCCAGTGAGGAGTCTTATTGGGGACCTGGGGAGCAACCAGCCCCAGACTGACTGTGATCTCTGTGTGCACATAAGGGAAATTGTACTTTACTGTGTGTATTTGTCATCCTTTCCTCTTATATGAGATGCCCTCCCTGGTGTTAGTGGTGAGGATTGAGGCTCCTTGATTGCTGGGCCAGGGCACGGTCATCAAATTTCCGGTGGCAGCGGTTGGGATAAGATATCCTCACATTTGTCGTTCACAGTTGTTGGGATAAGATATCCTCACATTTCTGGTGGCAGTGGTTGGGATATGATATCCTCAAATTTTTGGTTCACAGTGGCTGGGATAAGATATCCTCACTTGTGGTTTGCAGTGGTGTGGGTAGAGTGAATCCTGTAGCTTATGTACAGTGATTTCTGAAGGTATTTTGTTCTCTAAATAAGCCACTCAGTGTATACTCAGAGTTCAGATCACAATTGTTTTATTTCTTTTGCTAGCTTAGTTAGGCTGAGCAGGCAGCATGTCAGCACAGGACTATGGAAAGCTGATAAGGAGCCGGCTGGTAAAGATGTGCCAGGCTAGGGGATGGAAACCTGAATGAGGCAGACCTGATTCCAGCCTTGTTTACAGCTGCATCAGAAAACAGCATCCAGGAGGACAAGCAGACTGGCAGTGGAGATACAATATCCTCGGTGAATGGACAGCTCAACCTTTCTGCAGTGGACTTAAAAATTCAGCTAGAGCTAAAGAGACTTGAGTTGGAGGCCAGGCATTTGGAGATAGAAGCCAAAGAAAAGGAGCGTTAGAGGAAGCATGATAGGGAAATGCTGACTCTTCACCAGAGTCATGGAGGTATTGGGGAAGGGAGTAACTGGACCCCAGAAGCACAGCAGGTCAGTAAATTTCTTCCGCAATTTAAAGAGGGGGATAATTGTGATTGTTTCATTCACATGTTTGAAAGGGTATGCAAACAGTATAGTGTTGACCAAAGGCTCTGAGTACGATTCCTGACCCCTTTACTCTATGGGAAAGCTGTAACTTGTATATTACAAATGACTGACTCTGTCTGTTTTGATTATACTGCTGTAAAAAATGTCTGTTAGAATGTTTTAAGCTAACTCCTGAAATGTATAGGAAAAAGTTGTGTGAGCATAGATGCAAGGCAGATGAAAATGTATGTGAATATATTGCTGAACTGAGCACTTATTTTCATAGCTGGGTGAGTGGATTTCAGGTCAACACTTTTGAAGGGCTGACAGACCTTTTGGTGAGGGAACAAGCCCTTAGCACTTTGCCTGAGGACATGAGGACCTGGTTAGCTGATAGACAATGTGCTACTTCAGATGAGTTGGGGAAGAAGGGAGACCTATGCCTGGTCAGCAGGGCAGCCCAGCACAGGAAGGGGACCCCCAGTACTGCTCCTGGGTCTAAAGGAACCCATGGTGGGCAGCACAGGCTGCCCCAACAGAAACTGCTAGTAGCAGGGGAAGCCACTAGTCCAGGTACATGTCCAGGAGCTATGGTTAAATGTTTTGAATGCAACCAGTGGGACCATGTGGCATACAGGTGTCCATGGAGGCAAGGTGGGGAACCAAAGGTGAGGGAGCCAGTAAGTGGGAAAGACAAAATGCCAATAGTGGGTTGTCTTGAGACAACAGGGGTATGGAACTACTATCCTGCAGATATCCTGAGAGGGAAGGATTTGGATGAGGCAGTCCCATGTACTTATGCAGCTACACACAGTGAGGCTAGGAGATAAGCATGTCAGTCTGGTAGACTGGGGGAGACCCAGACAAACTGCATTCTTGCAGCCAGTACTGGTGAGGTGGTTACTTCAGGAAGGGAGCTACACTGTAGCAGTGAGAGTGAAGGTGAGCCACAGCCATTTGTGGGTACTGATGGTCCTTTAGACAGAGTGACTGCAAAGGTAGAGGTGAATGGTAGTACCCAGGCTGAGAGTGAGGCACCACTGTCAGAGGATGCCAGACTTCCTGTAGAAGGGGAGCTGAGAAGGGTTACAATGAGAGAGGTGAGACAGGCTCAGCTCTCAGACTCTACATTGCAAGGCCTGAGGCAGGTAGTTAGGGAGGAACCTGATTCTCAAGGGAAGGGGGAATCTGTACACTGTAACAAAGGGTTACTATACAGAGAGTAAACCCCTGATGGAGGGCTAGAATGTGAGAGAGTGCAGCAGTTGGTAGTGCCTAGAGCCTACCATATGGCACTTCTAGCCATAGCCCATGATATTCCCTTTGCAGGTCATATGGGCATAAAACACACAAAGAGGCATATTATGCAAAAGTTCTATTGGCCTGGAATTTCCAGAGATGTAACAGGACACTGCAAGACCTGTGAGCAGGGCCGAAAGGTAGGCAAGGCAGGAGACAAGGCGAGAGCTCCTTTGATGCCTTTGCCTGTGATTAAGGAGCCATTTCAAAGGGTAGCTATGTATATTGTGGGTCTTCTGAGTACCCCAAGTTCCACAGGGAAAAAGTATATCCTAGTGGTAGTGGATTATGCTACACAATACCCTGAGGCAGTGGCTTTGTCCTCTATTGAGGCAGAGAAGGTGGCAAATGCTTTGTTAGAGATTTTCAGCAGGGTAGGTTTCCCAAAAGAAATACTGACTGACCGAGGTGCCAATTTCATGTCAGACCTGTTGGCTTGTCTGTGGAAGTCCTGTGGTGTGGAGCACATAAAGACCACCCCCTACCATCCTCAGACAATTGGCCTTGTTGAGAGGTTAAACTCTACAATCAAGTCCATGCTACAGGCATTTGCAGATCAGTTTAAGAGGGAGTGGGACAAGTATTTGCCCCATCTGTTGTTTGCTTCAGAGAGGTTCCCCAGGAATCCACAGGTTTTTCACCCTTTGAGTTGCTTTATGGACATAGGGTGAGGGGACCTCTAGATTTAATTCAAGATGAGTGGGAAGGTGAATTTGAGTCTCATAAGAAGTTTGTTGTGGCATACATCCTAAACCTCAGGACAAGGCTCAGGGAACTCATGGGCTTGGCCCAGGGGAACCTGGCAGAATCCCAACAACAGAAAAAGGTGTGGTATGACAGGAATGCTCGAGCTAGAGAGTATGCTGTGGGGCAGCAGGTAATGGTTCTCATTCCTGTCAGACACAACAAGCTGCAAGCAGCTTGGGAGGGACCCTACAAGGTGGTAAGAAAGGTAAGTGATGTTAACTACATAGTGGAAGTGCTAGGCAGATGGCAGGGGCACAAATTGTACCATGTTAACATGATGAAACCTTACCACGATAGGGAGGCCCTTGTGCTGAGCATTTGCAGTGGATTGCAGGAGGAGTCTAAGGGAGAACTGGGGACTGATCTCCTCAGTGAGGCTCGGGCTGACACCTCAGTGAAAGGGGTAGCAATATCCCAGCAGCTATCTCCTACCCAGGTTTGAGAAATCTGCGCAGTGTTGCAGGAATTTGGGGACATGTTCACTGGGAAACCAGGGAGCACCCACCTGGTGCAGCACCAGGTGGATACAGGACCCCAAAGGCCTATTAGGCAGGCCCCTTATAGGGTGCCTGAGAGAGTCAAACAGACTCTGAGGGAAGAGGTGCAGGAGATGTTGGAACTAGGGGTGATTCAAGAGTCCAACCATCCTGGGGCTGCCCCACTGGTGTTGGTGCCAAAGATGGATGGCAGCACCAGGTTCTGTATGGATTACAGGAAATTAAATAGTCACACAGAGTCGGATGCTTACCCCATGCCTATGTCATGTGAGGCCCTAGAGCAGCTGTGTTGGGCTAAGTATCTTACAACCATTGATCTTACCAAGGGCTACTGGCAGGTGCCCTTGACTCCCAGTGCTAGAGAGAAGTCAGCCTTTGTGACTCCTTTTGGCTTGTGTGAGTTCACTTTGGGATGAAGAATGCCCCAGCGACTTTTCAGAGGCTGGAGGATAATATCCTAGCAGGAGCAGGAGGGTTTGCCCTAGCTTACCTAGATGATATTGCCATCTACAGCCATTCCTGACCAGAGCTCCTTCAGCATGTTAGGGAGGTGTTGGGCAGACTACAGAGGGCAGGGCTGACCATTAAGCCAAGAAAATGTCAGGTGGGTATGGCCGAGGTCTCCTATCTAGGACATAGGGTGGAAAGTGGTAAGATAAATCCAGAACCTGCCAAAGTGGAAGCTATTCAGGCATGGCCTGCACCTGTTTCCAAAAAGCAGGTGAGGGTATTTTGTGGGACAACGGGGTACTACAGAAAGTTTGTCCCTAGTTATAGTACCATAGCTGCTCCCCTCACAGACCTGACAAGGAAGAACAGGCCAGATAAGGTAGAGTGGACCCCAATATGTGAGCAGGCATTTCAGAAGCTTAAAGAAGCTTTGGGAGGACCCATGTGTTAGCCAGTCCAGATTACAGCAAATAATTTGTTGTGCAAGTGGATGCTTTGAACCATGGGGTGGGGCTGTACTTAGCCAGATTTCGTTAGATGGAGAAGAGAACCCAGTGGTTTATCTCAGTCATAGGCTCCAACCCCGGGAGGAATGCTATGCAGCTGTACAAAATGAATGTCTAATCATAGTGTGGGCACTGCAAAAACGTCAGCCTTATCTGTATGGAAGAAAATTCACTATCGTGACAGATCACAACCTTTTAACATGGTTAAACAGTGCCAGTCAGCAAAATGCCAAGTTGCTAAGATGGAACCTGGGGTTGCAAGCATATAATATGTCAGTGTAGCACTGCAGTGGGATTAGCAATGCCAATGCAGATTGGCTCTCAAGACAGGGAATGGGGTGAGGTACCCTCAGATAGACCCTTTCAAGTGGCGTTTCTCAAGGGTCACTTGAAAAACTAGCTTGAGTTTTCCAGTGGGAAAGAGATGTGAAAATTGGGGGAAGATGGGTGAAGGTTACCAGCCTAGTCAAATAGAATTTGATACATAATTCTATCATTTGTATATGTAAATTTAAAATACAGGCTTGTGTTCTTAAATGAAAGAAAAAACTGTAAAATGTGAACTTCAAGATTGTTGCAACACTGCCACCTGCTGTAAGGAAAACTAAGCCAAGCATTTCAAATGTTCTTTGAAGTAAAATTATCTAAATAGTGGTGCCGAAGTGGCTGGTTGAACACATTCTTCTATTGTATTAACTTAAGGAATAATAGCTACAGTGTACATGTGAAATGTCTTTTATTGTTGTAGTTTCCTGAACAGGTGTTAGATTGCTAAATAATGCAGTTTGTGGCCTGGGAACTCCAGACTAAGTGTCAAAATTATGTAATGTGTTTACTGGGAAAACCTAAGTGTCAAAATGATGTCATTTGAGAGGGCCTAGCAAAGATGCTTGTTAGTGAGTTTAAAAACTATTATTGAGAGAGAGACTGTAAGCATTTTGTTTTGGACCATCAACCCCAGCACTGCTTATGCTCTATATGTATGTAAGTAGGATTGTAGCACTGTGTTTTCTCTTAAGAATAGCTAAAGATTAGAAAATTAGATTAAGTATTTTTCTTTGACATCAGACCTGTCCTACTGTGTACTGCGGTGGTGGTGCTGCGGTAGTGTTGTCGCCTCACAGTTAGACGTTGCCCATTCGATTCTCAGTTAGAGCGTCTTCTGTGTGTCGACATGCGTGAATGGGCATTCCTTCATTGAAGGTCATGCGTTAGGCCTGGCAAGCCAGCACGTAAAAATCTACTGCCAATCTTTAGCGGACCGGAGTTCCACTGTGGTGAACTCTAACCGGGAAAAGCCGAAAGACACAAACAAATCAGACCTGTTCTACTGTATTATTTTATGTTTCTGTGTGATCTCTGAACTCTTAGATATCACTGTGGTGTAGTAGTACTGTCTTGTGTTTTAATTATTTATTCTTAAATATTTTTAAAAACCTTTACCTGTGGCTGGTTTGTGTAGAGATAAGTAAGCTCTAGAGTGCATTCCATATTTATAGAGTTTATTGTGATAAGCCACTCTAATAAGCCTTAGACTGAATAGTCACAGTACCAATTGGATAATAATATCACACAGTAATTTTGGACACCCTTTTAAGGGCCTCTGGGTAGCTGATAAGTATTAGCTGGTGGTGGCAAGAAATTACTACCATATAGTCTGGGTAAAGGGGCACAGCTGGAGAATCTGTCAGCCTTTTCCAGGAGTGTCTGTGAAGTTGTATAAATACTTATCTCCAAGTGTGTGTGGTGTGTCAGCTACCTGAGCAGTGACTCGAAACACTGGTGGGACAGAGTGTACTGGAGGTTAGCTTGCCAGCTAGGCTCAGATCTGGACCCTATTAGCTGTGCCAGTGAGGAATCTTACTGGGGACCTGGGAAGCAAGGGAGCAACCAGACCCAGACTGACTGCGATCTCTGTGTGCACTTAAGGGAAATTGTACTTTGCTGTGTGTATTTGTCATCCTTTCCTCTTATATGAGATGCCCTCCCTGGTGATAGTGGTGAGGATTGAGGCTCCTTGATTGCTGGGCCAGGGCACGGTCATCACATGAGGTTGCATAGGAAGTATAAGATGATGTAGTTAATGGTAAGTTTTAGTAAGTTAGTTTGACTGTACTATAAAAGGTAGGCAATAATCAGGGAGGGTGAGTACAATGGCAGGACCAGTGTTTTTTAAAGTGGCCTTTGATTGTTAGCTTAAATTGTTTGGGGCTAGTCAGGAACCTTATTTCTAGTGTGAGTTTATTCCATGCAATAGAGGGATGGTAGCTATACAAGTTGCACCCTGTGTTGAATTTGGTTTTATGGATATTTAGTAGGTCTTGGGTTGAGCTTCAGAGAATTCTGATAGGGGAGTAGTGACAGATGAGTGAAGATAGACTTGGGCAGAAATCAGGCTGGTATAGGATGGAGTGTATGATTTTGAGTTGAGATTATAGAAAGTGGTGAGATAGTTCGGGCCAGTTCAGGTATTTTAGGGAGAGGCAGTGGCGAGATTTATATGTTTGTTGAGCTGCAAATCTAGCTATTTTGTGTTAGGCTGATACTAATTTAGTACGTAGGGAGAAGTTCAAATTTGTGCGTATTTAGGAACAATAGGTTAAGCATGGTAGAAGGTAGGCATGGGTAAAAGAAATCCTAGCTTCGGTAGTTAGGAATTTCTTGTTCCTGTACAGTAGTCCTAGCTTTCGGTGTTTTTTTTGTTTTGTTTTTTTTGATACAATTGTTAATGTGAAGATCAAATTTTAGTTGGTCATCAATGGTAATGCCAAGGAGTTTTGTGCTAGTTTTGACTTCTATAGGAGTATTGTTTAGGGACCTTATGGAAAAGGAAAGTTTAATGTGGTTTGCAGATTTAGGTAGAAAGAGTAGCAATTTTGTTTTCTTAGGGTTGAGGATGAGCTGATTATTAATGAGCCATGTCTCTACTGAGTTGAAAGATGTCTGGGTATTTGTTCTAAGGGGTAATTAGCAATAGTTATGACTATAGAGTCATCTGCATATTGGACAATGTTAGATTGATGACAAAAGGAGTGGAGTGAGTTGGTGAAGATATTAAAAGAGTAGAGGTCCAAGAATGGAACCTTGGGGAACACCAGTTCTTACTGAGAGAGGGGTAGATAGTGCTGAGTCCCATCATACTGACAGCAGCCTATCAGAGAGATAGCTAGAGAACCATGCAACTGCATCAGGGGAGAAGTTTAGGTCTAGAAGTTTACTAAGTAGCAGTGCATGTGAGACAGTGTCAAAAGCCTTAGAAAGGTCAAGGAATAGACAGGATATGAATTTGTGATCATCTTTATTCAGGGCTAAGGTGTTGAGAAATGATAGTAGAGCTGTGGTTGTTCTATGCTTTGGATGGAAGCCATGCTGTGTTAGAGTGAGATGTTTTTCTTGTAAGTGATAATGCATAACTTGTTTGTGTATACATTTCTCAAGGATTTTGGGGAGGGGAGAGGATAGCGATAGGTCTGGAATTAGACATTTCTGTGGAGTAATCTCCTTTATGAATAGGAAGAGTTTAAAACTGTTTCCAGACAGAAGGGCCTTTAGACTCAGAGATGGAGCAATTGTTTAGTATATATACCGGCATAGCAAGGGAGTGTGCACCAATCAAGAGAATGTAAGAAGGAATATTGTCTGCCGATACAGAACATGGTTTGAGCTTTGAGAGTAGAGTTCTGATATAGTCAGTGGAGACAGGTTTGAGAGAGGAGTTTACTGAGATAGTGGCTGAGGGGTGTATAGGGAGGTTTGAAGTGTTGTTGTTTGAGAGGTTGAGGTTAAATAGTTTGGAAATGTATTCGGTAAAGTAGGTGTTGAAGGTATTTGCAGTTTCTTCAGGTGACTTGCCAGGATGTGGGTTTGGTGAAGTTAGGTTACCTGGATGTAGCATTTGGTTTATAGCATTCCAAATTTTTTTTGGATCAGATTTTAATGTTTTTGGGGGATTATAATAAAAGTCTTTTTTGTCTTTGTTGATAATTTTTTTTGTCTGATTTCTAAGTTCTTTATACTTTAGGAGGCCAGCTGGAAGTTTTGTTTGTACCCATGTTTTCCATGCCCTGTCTCTGGATTTCATAAGGGTACAGGTGGTTTTAGTTAGCCAGAGTGAAATGTTTGCTTTTAATCAAACTTTTCTCAGTGGGGCTAAAAATTTAAAATATCTAGGAAAGTTGAGTTGAATGGATTTACTTCTTTTTTCAGTGGGAGCTGATTAAGGAAATCCCAGTTAATTCTAGAGAGGAGGGTTTTAAAAGTGTCTGCGTTAAAGGTTGAAAGTTTGAGGCAGGTGATAGGCCAGTGTAGTTTGGGGAGGTGGATGATGTATCATAGCACTTTTATAGGTGTGGTCGCTCGGGGCATCAGGTAGAGTTTCAGAGTTATGGTATTTGCTGGGGTTAGAAACAAGTATCCAATCTATCAAGGAGCTTAAAGAATGAGAGTTATAAGTATGGGTAAGTTTGGAGATTAGTTGCGTAAATCCATGGAGGTTTATGTGTTGTGGAGGGTTTGGATTATTAAGGTTATGCCAATTAATGTTTACATCCCCAAGACAGATAATTTCATTAGGGAAATTTAGGGAGAGTATATTGTCCATTAAGTGGATGTTGTCCCCAGGTGGAATGCATATGGCTACTACTGTGATGGCAGCAAAGTCACTGGGTTTGAGGTTTGCTATTAGTATTTCAGCAGGTGTAAAGGAGGGAGTTGGTTCTTTAGGAAGGGAGAGAGTGAGGTAGTTAGAGTAAACTAAAGCAACACCTCCACCTTTTTTCTTTACGCAATCTTGGGGAAGTATATTATAACCTGGAGGAAGAATGTCTTTATCTTGGTTTTGAGGTTTAAGCCAAGTTTCTGTGACAGAGATAATGTCTGGGGTATGACGAGATACCCAAGCATGAAACTGGCTTAGTTTGTTGAGAATATTTTTGAGTATTGATAGAATAGAAGGAGATTTTATTTTTTGGTATGGATGGTTGATTACAATTGGGAATGATATTTTGTGGGGTGTTAGGAATAGTGGTACGACAAGAGTTTGGGTGTATATCACCTGACAAGAACAGAGTCCTTGGGAAGTCATAAGCTTTCATTTTTTGTGGGTAGATGTGGAAGTATTTTGTTTTATACTTAGATGTACTAGGGTTGAAAGGAGTTTTTGTTTTAGGGAGTAGTATATTCATTGGAAGGATAGATGAAGAGATGAGTATGGGTTGCTGAAGGTAATAAAAGCAGCTTTGGTGAAGATAGGTGGGGGCTTTATGTATATAGGATTACCACCTGTCCCACTTTGTGAGGTACAGTCCCTCTTTGGGCAATCATGTCCTGCAAAAAAATTGAAAAAACTGGAAATGTCCTGAGATTTTAGGACAAAAATATTTCCTATATTTTATGCAATAGTTGCATAAAACAGTTATTCTGTATCTAAAACACCTAAATGTTATAATAAACAAAATAATCAACTAAAATGCTACAAGAATAAGCTTTCATTTAGGCAAAAAAGTGAAGCTCTGTCCTTTGTACTGGCCGTGGGTATGTTTCACCCTGCAAAATCTGACGTTTGTACCAAAAATGTCCCACTTTGGACATCTGAAAAGGTGACAACCCTATATGTATAGGGGTTAAGAGTGTGTGAGGTGATGTTATGTTGTGTAGGAGGAGCAGTGCAGGTAGATGTATGGCAAGAATGAATAAGTCTGGCATGTTTGAAGAGGAGGAGAGGGTTTTAATAGGGTGAGTTAGTTGAGAGTTTGGGGATAAGTTGTAAGGTAGGGAGAGAGTTTGTAGTGGGTGTTAGCTTGTGTAACTGGAAGAGGATGAGTTTGATGGTTGGGAGGGACCTGTGGTTAGGTATAAAGGAAATCATATGGGGGTGGGCTGGAATAGGGGTGGGAAGAAAACAAAGTGAGTCCAAGCACAGTGAGGGTGAACAGAGCGGGGCTGCACCTGGGACAAAGTACAAAAAAAAAAAAAACAATCAGCTAGTACAATACAGTGTCTGAGGAAGATAAACAGCCAGATTTAAGTGCAACTAGACAAGCTAAATTCTAAAGAAAAAAGGTGTTTTCTGTTTTTATTTTTCTTTAAAAATGGTGAGCTGCAGCTCACTGAGAAGTAGGAAAATAATGTATTTATGCCAGTGGTTTTAGAAAGGGACATGAAATAAATTAGGAGTCAATAGAGTACTATTTAAAAAGGAATGGAATATGGTATATGTGAGTACACAACTGGGGATTCCTATGAAGCAAGGGCAGAAAAGCTAAGTCAAAAGATGGTGCCTTTCTACATCAAGTTTTTTGGTTCCTCTGTAATTGAGCATGAGTGGGAGGGAGGTATGCAGGCTCAAGGTGGGGGAGGTAGATAGAAACAAAGTAATACAAGGTTGTGAGCCAGAAAAACTGGACTAGGCCAGCTGCTAAGAAAACAATCAGGGAAACCAAGCTCAGTCAATTCCAGGTCAGTGTAGTGCAGTATCTTCCTAATAACTACAAATCTTGTGCTACTAATCTAGTACAGTGTGGAGAAAAGGATCACCACTTCTATAGGGAAAAGCAATTGAAGTATGGGCTGCATGTACATAGGTAAACCTCTTCCAAGCGAAAGAAAGTCGTTTTAAGTAATTGACCTAGAAGTGCAATAGGAAAATAAAAAATTGAGGGGGGGCAGTAGTGTGTATGCTTACAGTAAAAGGCTATTACTAAAGGTCTTCAGTTTAGAGGACAGATTAAATACAACACTAACATATACTAGTGTAGCTGAAAGCACTTTAGTGTTCCACTGATGCAGGGTCTCAGTGCAGGGGAACCAGACAGCCTTTGGTTGATTGGAGGTTGGTCAAGACACAGGATGAAACTTTTGCTGGGGAAACTAGTGCAGCTGAAAGCACTTTAGTGTTCCACTAAGACAGAGTCTCAATGCAGGGCAACCAAATGGCCTTGGGTTTGTTGGAGGTTGGGCAAGGCACAGAATAAAACTTTTGCTGGGGGGAACTAGTGTAGCTGAAAGCACTTAGGGTTCCACTAACACATGGTCTCAGTGCAGGGCAACCAGACAACCTTTGGTTTATTGGAGGTTGGCCACACAGAAAAAAACTTTTGCAGGGGGAACTAGTATAGCTGAAAGCACTTTAGTGTTCCACCGATGCAGGGTCTCAGTGGAGGGCAACCAGACAACCTTTGGTTTATTGGAGGTTGGGCAAGACACAGAATAAAACTTTTGCTGGTGGGAACTAGTGTAGCTGAGAGCAGTTCTGTGTTCCACCAACACAGGGTCTCAGTGCAGGGCAACCTGACAGCCTTTGGTTTATTGGAGGATGGCCAAGACAGAGAAAAAAACTTTTGTTGGGGGGAACTAGTGTAGCTGAAAGCACTTTAGTGTTCCATCAGTGCAGGGTCTCAGTGCAGGGCCACCAGACAGCCTTTGGTTTATTGGAGTTTGGCCAAGACACAGAATAAAACTTTGCTGTGGGGAACTAATGTTGCTGAAAGCACTTTAGTGTTCCACTGATGCAGGGTCTCATTGCAGGGCAACCAGATAGCCTTTGGTTTATTGGAGGATGGCCAAGACATAGAATAAAACTTTTGCTGGGGGGAATGCGAGGACACTACTGGGGATTCCTATGAAGCAAGGGCAAAAAAGCTAAATCAGGATATACAGCCCAAATTGTTAACATTTGAGAGTTGTGTAAAAAGGAAGCAGGGCAGTGTATCATTGTAACACAATGTATTTATATATTAATTTATTGACATTTGCTTACTTGGAAAGCCTGACTGGGCAAGTGTCCATTTTCAGCAGATGACTGAGCATAAAAGCTTCAAAGTATTACAGAAATATTTTAAGAACAATAATTTTATAATCTTCAAAAATAACACAAAGACATCTACAGTATAAATAACTATACCAAATTAGACATAATATGAAAATAATGCTAAAGAATAGCTACAATTTATATGACAAAGATTTGATATTTAGAAAAATTTTACACAGTTTATATAGAAATTAAAGGTAGATTAGTTTAAAACAATCAGGAATTGCATTATGAAGTGAGAGGGAAGAAAACAGGGTTATGGCATATTTAGAAAGAGAGTTGGGGAGAGAAATTGATTGATTTAAGGTAGTGAGCAAAGAAGGGAAAGTAAGGGCTGTGTACAGTATGAACAGGTACTTGTTCATATTTAAGAATATAGGGCCGGATTCTTAAAAGCTTGCACGGAGTGCTAGACTAGTGTATGACATCACACAGGCAAGATGTCTGCCATGTGATCCAGGAACAGTCTGTAGAGGCGTGTACGAGAACTGCTAAAGCTAGTCTTGCATGGACAGCATCATGGTATGCAAATTACCTCATTTGCTGGTGAAATCCATGCAAATGAGGTAAATTTGAGATCCAGTAAACACTAACCTGTCCATGGAAGATTAGTGTTACCTGCCTTAATGTACTCCATTGGTAACGGAGTACATTTCTGCAAATAGCTAAACAGAGCTATGACAGCTCCAAATAAAGGATGCATACAGTTGAGAAAGCATGCCAATGGCCAAATATAAGGCCATTGGCAGTACAAAATGTTTAAAAACATAAAAATTTAACTTTTTTTTTCCCGATCTCTGATGTTTAAGCATAGCACAGCACTGCACAAATGTGCAGCGCTTAAAAAAAAACAAGAAAATTATTTAAAAAAAGCCAAAAATAGGCATTTTCACTAAAAAGCTTATTCTGCCATGCAGGTGAATGGGCAGGCTGAAGACAACATGGCTACTGACTAGTGGTTGCTAAGGGGGGGGGGCACAGTGTGAGAGATGTAACCATGCATTACTAGGCAATCCTATACAAATGAGGATAAGGATAGTGAATCCCAGTTTTCCCCAGAATGTGAGGCATGTCATTTCCCAAGAGTGTAAGATTTGGAGTAGGTGAGTGTAACACTAGAATATAGGTGACATCATGAGGGTGTGTGTCAGACAGTCTGTAAGCTAATTGGAGCACAGTGGCTCGTGTTTACCCTGAGTTGCTCAGGATTGCAAAGAGACGTGGCTACAGTTGTCCTATTTGAAAACCTCAAACCCAAGGTGCACACTGTTATAAGATAGGAAACTCCTTGCAAACATGCACACAGCATGTGCGTGTGTGTGTGCACATTGGCACGCATTTGCACTCGTTTGGGTGGCACTTCTCCCCCAGGCGGAAACAGAAAGGCAAAAGGAAGGAAAAGAAGTAGTAGGAAGTTAACCAAGGAGAACTAGCAGAGCTGCCAGGTGAAATATATCAGAATCAGCCAATTACACAGGCAGCAGACAAGCCCAGTACTTTAAACTTTGCAAACACCATTCCCTCCTGTTTTTTCTCAAGAACTCTGCAACACTGCAGTATGCAAAGAGGGAAAGCTTAAAAAGCTTAAGTCAGACAAAATGTTAGGGGCTGCTCTTGCTATCATAAACCAACATGTGCAAGGTGCTGAGGGCAGTGATGTTGTGAATGCTGCTGAGCAACCCACAGTGAGGAAATGGAGAAGAGTGTACAGACCCAGGGTAACCTACCAGGGGCTACATGAGCTGGAGATAGTGGAGCGCTATGGGGTGGACAGGGACCTCCTACAGCAAATTGTTGAGCTGTGCCAGCCATGCCTCACACACAGAACCAACAGAGGGGAACCCATCCCAGTGGACACCAAGGTATGTGTTGGCCTAAGAATACTAGCTACAGGTACCTTCCAAAGACCAACTGGTAATATGATGGGGATTTCACAGGCATCAGCATCCAGGGTACTCCACCAGTTCCTGGATGCCATGTCAGCACATGTCTGTGACCACATATATTTCCCCACTTCCCGTGAGGCATTGGCCAGCAATATTCATCTTTTTCACCAAATAGCAGAATACCCTGAGGTAGTGGGTGCAATAGACTGCACGTACATATGCATCAAAGCACCACCTGATGAGCAGGGTAGGGTTTACATCAACTGCTAGGGCTTCTCCACCATCAACTGCCAGTTTGTGTGTGATGTCTAGGGCATAATAATGAATGTGTGTGCTGGATGCCCTGGAAGCTATCACGATTCCCACATTTGGCATCTGACCCAGCTGTACCAGTCATTTGCCAATGTGGACATTCCCTATGGTCACCTAGTAGGGGATGCTGGATACGCACTGGAGCCATGGCTGATGACACCCATCAGAAATGCACACACACCTGAAAAAGAACTCCTTAATGAGGCACACGCACAAACAAGAATCATAATAGAGCATGTGTTTGGCATGCTCAAGTCATGGTTCCGGTGCCTGAACACATCTGCTGGAGCCTTGCAGTACTCACCAACTACATGTACCCAAATTGTTATGGTATGTGCCATACTACACAATATGATCCTGCAGAAACAGCTGCAGCAGGAACAGCATGGGACAGGGCCAAACAGCCCCCCACCACTGCCAAGGCCTGCACAGGCACAGAGTGACTCGGAGGAGGAACAACTTAAGCCTGCCCCAGTAGGCAGAAGGAGGCGTGCCCAGTATGCAAACAGGCAACCCATAGCACATTCACTGACTCAGTAGGACCCCTGGAAATGACACTTCTTTCTGACTCGCACATACAGTAAAATGGATGCCTAACTTGACACTACCTGTTTTCAAACATGTATAGGGAGTGTACTATGTGCATCCAACATAGGCAGCCCTGCAGCATCACCCTCAATACTGGCACAGACACAACTTAAGTCACTCACACATACCAGTTGGGGGGGGTCACATACCTAACAGTCACAGCCAGCAGGACAGTTGTAGACAAATGCAAACACAAACAAATGCTGTATCATGCCCTCTGAAGAGGCATATGGGTAACCTCTTCCCAGCCCTATGCAGACAGATAACAGCAGGCAAGGCAGTGTGATGTGGGTTGGGTAGGCTATGAAGTCACAAACTAATATGCATGTAACTGGAAGCTAAGGTCTGTAGTACAGTGATATGCCTCAAGCCACTACGATAGGCAACAGTACAGATGGAAATGGAGTACCTGACATAGCAGTGCAGGCCTAGCAAATGTGTATAAGTGTCAGGTGTACCCCTCATCCTATGTACACCCACAGTAACAATCAGGTGTGCCCCCATGGGTAGAAATGTACAAATAATAGCTGTCCCCCTGAATGTAGAAATGTTGATAAGTCTATGCAAATTGACTCATGGAAGCCCTGCAGGCACAGCGTGCTTCCTGTTGATGTATAACACAAAGGTGAGCCCCGAAGTAAAAACCAACTTGATTTTTCACACACATATAGTATATATGCCCATAGTGGGCATGCTCACACACAAACAAATTTAGCAAATTTCAGTCAACAACATACTCAAAGGTCATACTCGGCATGCTCACACACTTTAACAAATGAAGCAAATGTCAGTCAACAACATACTGAACGGTCATACTGGGCATGCTCATACACTTAGGCAATGTCTGAGTACAGCAGTGGGCCACACATACCTGCCAGTTGCAGTTCTTACTCCAGACACATGTCACTATTCACCAATCCTGCCTTGCGCACACAGTGATATGAAAACAGACCCATATAATATATTGGACACCTGTCATAATCAAACTATGTAATACAAGTACTTAACTTGTTCATAGAAAGTTAAAATCCAAAGAAGATCAACAAATCTCCGATCAGTATCATCAAGAAACAATGAGCACTCCTAACATTATCCAAGCCAAGCTCTGCCAAAAATATTGCCAAAGATTCCATAGAGAACCATGAAGCTTTCTTTAGCTATGTCATAAATATCAGTGTAAAGTACAAAGTGTAAATGAATACATGCACATAACTGACATGCCAACATCTTGTCAGACAGGTTCATACATATTTAACCCCCCTCTCACTGACAAAAGGGCCCATTACCATACCTGGAGATTGTGAAAACCCAGAAATCACATATACAATGGTTAAACAGCTCTATGCAAACCTAAAATCATGGTGTCTATGGGATGACATGATGTCCCTGGCTGTGTCATATGTGAACTCCAAAACACACAGACCTTGCACCTGAACAGTCTGTTGAGACTCACCCTCTGTACAGGATATGGAACTGTTGAATGGGTTACAGCAACGTTTGGCACACTCCACAAGTGTTGGTGCACAACAGACCATGGGAACTATTGTCTTATAAGCCTAATAAGCCTGATCTGCAAGACCATGGAGTTCATCATTATGGAACTCATAAACAGAACTATTGGGAGCCTACAAACACAAAACTCTACCCATTTTGGTTTGGTCAGGGGCAGATCATGGTCCCTAAACCTCCTAGACTGTTTTCAAGGCAGTTACCCAGGACATATATCAATGAAATGAGCTCCACATGGCCTACATAGACATTGAAAATCCCTTTTTCAACATCCCACACACATGTCATATCCACAAAATCAACAACCTGTGCATAAACACGTATGTCATCTGATGGATTGCCAACTGGGGCACAGATAGATCCCACAAGGTAAGAATTGTGGTCTCCCTGTTGGACTGTAAGCTGGTAACAACTGCTGTCCCCCATGGATCAGTCCTGGGACCCTTCCTGTCTGGTGTATACTTTTCAGAAGTACAGTCAAACACACAAGGGCTATGGTTAGCAAAGTTTGTGGATGACTGCAAAAAGGTTGTCATAATTGATGTTTGGGACAACAGAGACATCCTTAAAAAGGGTCTCAGTCAGACAGATGTGGTGTCAAAATTATGGCCTCCAGCTGCAGTCATACAAATACCACATAGGTGCCAACACCCTAAATATGGAGGTAATAGTAAGGGATCTATGCACACATGTGGATAGTCATTTCTACTTTCACAAACACATTCACAAAGTGGTTAGAAAATCATGCTATTTGTCCCCACTAATTGCCAAAGTCTTTGCATGTAGGTCAAAGGAGGTTCCCTCTACTCATCAGTCATCAGACCCATCAGAGAGTACCGCAACACACTTGTGATGTATCTGACTAGGCACCTTCAGCAGCTGGAAAGACCACTGAAGTATCTCAACAAGAGGATTACTGGCCTCAAACAGTTGCCCCATGCAACAAGACTGAAGTAACTCAATCTGTACTCTGTTGTATACCGTCTACTCTGGCGATCTCTGCCCAACATACAGGTCCATGTCCAATGCAGAACTGATGTACATGCTCTGTCTGAAGTAAACCCAAGCTCACTGTGCCACATACTCTAGGGATATAATCATCACAACAATAAATAGAACATGTTGGAGGGATACATTACTAACTCACAGACTTCCCTTGCTTTGGAACAGGCTCCCAACCTACACTAAGCTGAGTCCCTCACTGACACTCTTCCAGAAGAGCCTTGATGAGTGTATGTGAAACTGAACTTTCACACCATGGATCACTTCATCAGCTCTACTACACAGAAGCATAGGGAACTAATCCCAGGTGTGGTGATAGCTGCACACTCTGGCCATACTAATATATGCCTTCAGACAGATAGCCTATTACCTACCTGTGTACCTATATATGTAGGGGGAACACAGTATAATAAGCCAAAGATGGATGGGCAGACATGTGTGTAAGAGGGTGACCATGACAAGGAGCCATCCAGGACTGTCCCACCCAGCACACATCCCAATGGCACAAAAGACATGAGGTGCACATCTCACCCACTGTACATAATAGCCACACGTATCTGTAAGCATTACAGAGTATGTGGTGCATGTGCCTGCTGTACAACATGACTGTACAATGAAGTACACATCTACTATCTATAGACATGTACCTGTCACATAGGTTCATAGGCATGTAGTAGACTATCTTCACAAAGGCATATATTAACCTAGGCAAGTTGTACAGCTTTCACCACCCCATTGGTTAGTCTCCTAAGCCCTAGTTCTAATAGTTAGTACCCTAAGCCCATATCTAGTGGGGCTGCTGATGTGATCCCCAGCGTGAATTGTCTGTTTCCCATCCACTCATCAAGGTTCCTATTGGAGAGTGTCAGTGAGGGGCTCTGTCTTATATATATTGGGACTCTGTTCCACCTGCCTTGGGATGGTACTCTATCCCACCAGCATGTTGTATTCATTGTTGTGATGAGGTTCATATCCCTGGAGTGTGTAGTGCAACTCAATTTTGTTTTCCTTAGATGGAGCATGTTCAACTGTTATGTGTTGGACATGGCTCTGTATGTTAGGCAGAGTTTGCCTTTGAGTAGGCGGTACGCAACAGAGAACACATTTAGTTTTTCCAGTTGTGTTGCATAATACAACTGTTTTAGGCCAGTAATCTTCTTGGTGAGGTACCTCTGTGGTCTCTCCTGCTGCTGGATATGCCTAGTTGAGTACATCCAAAATGGTGCATTGTACTCAATGATGGGTCTGATGACTTAAGAGTAGAGGGCCACCACTACCTCTTTTGATCTTCATACAAACCCTTTGTTGATTAGGTGGGCCACATAGGATTTCCCAACCACTTTGGCAACATGGTTGTCAAAGGAAAGATGACTATCTACTTGTGTCCTCAGATCCCTAATTACCTCATCAATTTTTAGGGGGTAACACCTATGTGGTAGTTTGTGTGTACTTTGTTTTTCCCAAAGGGGATTACTATGCATTCTTTTGCATTGAGCTTGAGGCCATGATTTTGACACCACACATCTGTCTCATAGAGTCCCTTCTGGAGAATATTTGTGTCATCCGGGGAATCTATTATGGCACACACTTTACAGTTCCCAGCAAACTTAGTCAACCACGACCCTCCTCTGTAGGCATGTACTTCTGTGAAGTATATACCAAATAGAAGGGGCCCCAGGACTGAACCCTGGGTGACACCAGTTGTTACCGGTTTAGAATCTGATATGTATCTAGCAACTATTTGTGGGATCTATCTGTGAGCCAGTTTGCAATCCATCTTATAATGTATGGATTTATGCCCAGGTTGTGAGTTCATCTATGATACCTGACTGGGGAATGGTGTCAAAGGCCTTAGTGAGGTATAGGTAGACTGTGTGGAGCTCCTTTCAATCATCTGTAGCCTGTGTGACTGTCTCAAAGAAATCCACCCAGTTCAGGAGGCATTATCTGCCTTTGATGAAGCCAAACTGGGTGTGCTCAACTGTGTGAAGGTTCCTAATGTCTTTATTGTTGAGTTCCATTATGATTGGCTCCATTGCCTTGCAGATCAGAATCATCAGGCTCATAGAGCGGGAATGTCAAGGGTCTGTTGTGGTCCCACCCCTGTGGAGTGGGAAGAATGTTGCTGTGCAACATTCTCTTGGTACATATCCTGTAGAGAGGATGTAGAGAGAGAGGTGTAGGTATCCTTGATGAATATGGATACATCCCCACCATATGTGTTATGATCCAGGTTCTGATGCCAGAAGGTATGGAATGAGTAGTATCCTGGTAGTGCTGGTGTGCTCTCTGGAGCCTTGAACTAGGTTCATGTTACTGCACAGATACCAATATTCTCAATACTGAGGAGTGCCTTGAGTGTGTGCATTTGGAGGCTGAGACTTCTGGCATTGAGTAGCATTTAGCTCACTTTGTGGTTATTTGTGTTGGTTACGGGGGTTGGTTTGTCCTTTGAGCCTTGCCTAAAACAGCAAGAGCCTTGGCCAGTATTCAGAAGCATAGGGTGACATGTGCAAACCATCTCTAATGAAGCAACGAGGCTTGTCTATCATGTCATCCCAGGCAGACAGAGACTGGATCCCCTTTGAATGATACCAGAAGCTCAGCCAGTTGTTGAAGTTTATCATCTTTCTGTTATATTGCAGTATCATGTAGGTGAAGGTAAGATGCTACTCAAGGTCAGGGTCATACCAGCCTGGGATACATGATCATAGCTCTACTATATATCTATTGTCATATTGTCCTGGGAGGTATGTCTCAGATCATTCATACTGACATGTAGAAAGACTGCATCATAAATGTACCTGTTCTGGAGTGATGTAAGTGCTTGTGTTATGTAGCGGATCATAGCACCTGACAGACAACCGACAGTAACCTTCCCCTTGTCTAGCCTAGTGAGTGGAACATCTGTGTGCCTGACTATGGAGTCATCTATTACTAGTGTGTTGGGTATGTTGTTTTGCCTTAGGCCATGTTGTGAGACACACTGCTTTGGTGTATTATGTGTTTTCTGGCGTGTGCTTGGAGGTGCATGTTGCTTGCTTGTCTGTTTAGGAGGACACTTTCTCTTATTCAGATTAATATTTATATTTTCCGAGTATGTTAATGTGTATTTATGTGTGTGTTTTGCTGATGCTTATAGTGTAGGTCTATGTGAGACTGTTGCTGTTGTGCTTGTATGACCCTACTCCTCTTGACTGTATTTTCCAGTATTGGGTTGACAGAGCTTAGCCTCCAGTTTGACCCTGTGTGTGCCAGCATGTGGTGCATCAACCCATATATGATATGGCTATGGCCTATGCATACAATACACTCACAGTATACCTAGTATGATAAACCTGCTGAGGTTAGCAAATGTGAAAAAAACCTTTGGGCAAACTGTCAGCGAGTAATGTCTGTATTGCATCCTGTAACTCCATATTGCTTGCTGAAGTGTAAAAAAGTACTTAGTTTGGATTAAGAACCCCACACTTGCCAACTGTGTATGTGTGTGTCTGACTCTCCCTGGGGAGAGAGCAACCTTTTTGGAGACTACTCACACCCCTTAAAAGTGATATACTCATCTTTGTCAAGTCTGATTATGTCACCATCCTACAAATATACCTGTGGGAAGGTGAAATTCCAGTAATGTCTATAGCACATCGTGTAAATGAGTACAACTGTAGTATCATAATGTAGTTAGGTAGGAGTTTGAATCCCGCACTTTCCCCCCTGTGTGTGTGTGTGTCCGTCTCTTCCTGGGGAGAGAGCAACCTTTTTGGAGACTTCTCACACCCCTTAAAAGTGATATACTCATCTTTGTCAAGTCTGATGATGTCACCATCCTATAAATACACCTGTGGGAAGGTGAAATCCCAGTAATATGTATAGCGCATCATGTAAATGCATACTGCTGTAGTATTATAATGTAATTACGTAGGAGTTTAAATCCCGCACTTGCCAACTGTGTGTGGGTGTCTGTCTCTCTCTGGGAAGAAAGAAAAACTTTTTGGAGACTACTCACACCCCTTAAAAGTGATTTACTCATCTTTCTCAAGTCTGATGATGTCACCATCCTACAAATATACGTGTGAGAAAGTGAAATCCCAGTAATGTGTATAGCGCATTGTGTAAATGCATACTGCTGTAGTATCATAAAGCAGTTAGGGAAGAGTTTGAATCATGCACTTGCTAACTGTGTATGTGTGTTCAAGGTGTGTGACACCATTGGTCAATGTGAAGTGGGTTTTGATTTTTCTAGTGTATTACATATCACGGGGCAAAGCCACATACATACGTGTGACCTCAATTTTTTCATAGGTGGGTACTATGCTTTCTCCATGAAAGCATCTGTTAGTCTTGCCAGAGTGTGCTGGTGCTTTACAGACCTTAGGTTACTTCTGTATGCTTGTGACAAGCTTAGCCAATGCAGTGATCTCTGGGCTACGTCTTCTGTTTCACATCCACTCATCACGGTTTCTATTAAAGAGTGTGAGTGAGGGTTTATGCTTGAGGTATATTTGAATCCTGTTCCAAAGCAAGCAAAGTCTGGCAAAGATGACTAATCATTATAGGTGTGCAATAACCTCTGTTGATCTGCATGCAAACCCTTTATTGCTTATGTGCTCCACAGAGGGATTTTCAAAACCCTTTGGTAATGTGATTATCAAAGGAGAGATGACTAAACACATGGCTCTATGTATACATTAGTACCTGTTCCACATTTTGGGGGCTACTACCTATGTGATACTCTGGGGATACTTTGTTTTCTAAAAGTGGATAACTATGCTTTATTTGGCTTATAGCTTTACAGCATGATTTTGACACCAGGTATCTGTCTCTATGATACTCGCTTGGAGGATGTGTGTGTCATCTGGAGAATAAAGTATAGCTCACAGTATGCATTTTCATCAAACGTGGGCAGACATATCCCTACTGTGTTTTTCTGTACCTAAGAAAACTATATGCCAAACAGGAGTAGTCCCAGGACTGAATGCAGGTGAATACCACTTGTTACTGGCATAGAATTGTACATGGAGGCTGCAAATGTTACTGTGTACCCTACATCTGTGCATCAGTTGTCAATCCATCATCTAGCAGTCGTTTATGGTGAGTCTGTTGAGGTTATGTATAATACCAGAATGTGGGATAGGTATGAATTGCTGGGTGAGCTATAGCTTGGCTGTGTGGACCTCCCCTCCCTCACCTATAGCCTTGTTAACTGGCTTGAAGTCTACTAGGTGTAGGAGCCATGATCTGGCCTTTAGAGAACATAAGTGGGTATTGTGCAGTGTTTGCAGGTTCATAATGTCTCTGTTAATGAGTTCCATAATGCTGTGTTCCATAGCCTTCCAGATAACATTTGTCTGGCTTATAGGGTGAGAGTTTCCAGGATCTGTTGTAGCTCTACCCTTAATCAATTTATGTTAACATTTGCACTGGGTGTGACCAGGGTGGACAGGATTATGAATAAGTATATTAGAGGGTCAGCCCAGGTTTGAACATTAGTAGACCAAGCCAGATAGGCATGCATCAGAAGGAGCAGCTAGAGCAGCGGGTTCAGCTGCAGTCTTGAGATGACATGCCTGGATGTGCTTGTGCAATTTCATGGAACCTTTTAAGGCTTCCTTTCTTAATGCTCCCATTGAGGTCTCCTCGTTGTCTGTACCCAAAGTTAAAAGCACACTGGCCAGATGTGAACAGGATGGTAAAACCCTTTCTGCCATAGATGTCTGCTATTCTTCCCCTCAATGTGCTTTCTCCCAAAACCAAAAGAGTGGGAAGATATGGTTCAAGAAATCTCAGGGTCCTTTCCGTGACACATGGGCCAAGTTCTCCCCTAGAGGCAGAGGGGGAAACTCACAGGGAAGAGGCTCCTTTCAGGGCAGAGGGGGTCCGCATAACCAGGGTTCCAGGGATTCTTTCCCTGGCCAATCCTACCAGCGCTCCTGAAGAGCGGCCCAACTCCTTTCCTCTGGAGGTAGATGGGGACATTTCTCCATGTACCCTTCTGCCTGGCTAACCATCACCGCCAATTCATGGGTACAAAGGATTATAACCAGAGGTTATCATATCCCTTTCAATCTTTGCCCTGTCCCTTCAAAAAACCTTCCCGACGTTCCACCCAGTCAAAGGGAAGAAGCAGCACTAGAGATAGAAAAGCTGCTAAGAAAGACAGTCATCCAAATAGTCCCTCCAGAACAGATGGGATCCGGATTCTACTCAAGACTAGTTTTGGTGCCAAAGAAAACTGGGGACTGGAGACCAATTTGGGATTTCAGTGTATTGAACAGGTTTGTGAGAGTACAAAAATTCCGGATGGTCACAATACAGTCTATCCTCAAACTTTTAGAAAAAGACAATTGGATGTGCTCGATAGATCTTCAAGATGCGCACTACCACATAAAAGTGGACAGGCCATCAAGAAGATTTCTGCACCTCCATGTGGGAGACAGTCACTACCAGTTCGGAGTACTGCCCTTCAGACTCTCTACAGCCCCCAGAGTGTTCACAAAGTGCATTGCAGTTGTCACAGCTCACATGTGACTTCAAGGATTCCAGGTGTTTCCATACCTAGACGACTGGCTCATTTCCGCCCCCACCAGACATCTACTGGAAGAAGCCCTGGCATACTCTCTCCTCGCTGCACAAAGGCTAGGCATAAACATAAACCGGCAAAAATCCAATCTCACCCTATCTCAGTCAACAGAATTCATAGGGGTTATCTTGGACACAAAGAACTGCAGAGCTGCTATTCCAGAGCGCAGAATTTTAAGGATAAAGCAACAACTGATTCCAGTCCTTTCAAGGGAGAAATCCATTGCTCACTTGGTTCTACAGCTGTTGGTTTCCATGGCAGCCTCCATCACCATTGTCACCATGTCAGCCATGATTCAAGTAACCCACAGGTGCAAACAGGATTTAAATTGGTGGATAACACACAATCTGTCACAATGGTCTCGCCCCTTCTCCCCCAAACAACCCAAGGCCACAGTGACCATGGATGCCTCCCTGATGGGGTGGGGGGGCTATGTCAGGGACAGACAGTCCAAGGCACTTGGCCCTAACTGGAGGCCCATCTGCATATAAATGTTCTAGAGCTGAGGGCAGTGCTTCTGGCGTTGCAAGCATTCCATCCCCTGCTGCTGTCTGTGAAAATTGTGACTCAATCAGACAACATGGCAGTGGTCTGGTACATCAACAAGCAAGGTGGAACCAAATTTTACCCTCTTTGTCGAGAGGCCATGAGGATATGGCAATGGGTGATGGTTACCAACCATTTTAGTCTAGCAATGCACATTCCCGGGAGTTCCAACATGATAGCAGACAGACTCAGCAGATGCATTGTAGAACCTCATGAGTGGTCCCTGAATCCCTTGATAGTGGAGGAGATCTTCCACCGCTGAGGCCGACCTTGCTGTGACCTCTTTGCATTCCCGACCAACTACAAATGCAGCAACTACTTCATCCTGACTCCCCCTCCGGGACAGTCACCCAGGGATACTGTAGTCCATGATTGGCCCTCGGGTCTTCTTTATGCATTCCCACCCTTTCCCCTCATTCCCCAGTTTCTGAAGAAAGCCCGTCAGTTGAAGAGCAAGGTGATCCTCATAGCACCATATTGGCCTTGACAGATTTGGTTCCCGTTTCTTTGGCCTCACCTACTAGATCAACCATGGATTCTCCATTCAACCCCGGAGTTGATCTCACATCCACAGAACCTGATCCATCCCAACTTGAACAGCCTGAAGCTCAATGCTTGGCTACTCCAATTCCCTTGATTCCCAGGAAGAATGATCTTTCTTTACCAGTACATGACATTCTCATTGCATCTCATAAGTCTTCCTCTAGAATTACTTATCTGAGCAAGTGGAAAAGATTTACCTGTTGTCTGAAAGATAAACAAGTAGACCCCTTCTCAGCACCAGTGTCGATAAAACTAGACTATCTGTCCGACCATTTTCAATCGGGTCTATTGGCCTCTACGATTAGAGTTCATTTGGCTGCAATCTCTAATTTTCATGAGGGTATCCAAAATTCCTCTGTTATGTCCCACAAATTGTGCAAGACCTTCATAAAAGGTGTGAATCATCTGAAGCCACCTTTTAGGGAACCTATTCAACAATGGGATTTATCATTAGTTCTACAAGCTCTGGCAATGCCACCTTTTGAACCAGCCTCTTCTTGTGACCTCAAGCATTTGTCATGGAAAACCTTGTTTTTGGTCACCATTACTTCTGCCAGACGTATTTTTGAGCGTCAAGCTTTATGTATCAAGTGTCCATACTTGATTTTTCATAGAGATAGAGTGTCTCTGAGAACTAATCTATCATTTCTGCCAAAAGTGATCTCTGAAATGTCCATTAATCAAACCACTGAATTGCCAGTTTTCTTTCCCAATCATTCAAACAGAGGAGAGCATTGTCTACATACCCTTGATATCCACAGGCAAATCCATTTTTACTTAAACAGGACTAGGTCCTTTCGAAAATCTGACTAGTTATGTTTGGCCTTTTCTGGACCTACATTAGGATCTCCTGTTGCTAAGGTCACATTAGCTAGATTGTTGAAGGACTGTGTGACCTTCATCTATACACAACGCAATATCTTGTTGCGTACTACCATGAAAGCTCATTCAACAAGGTCGGTGGCAACTTCTGCTGCCTTCCATGCCAGAGCTTCTTTACATGACATCAGTGCAGCTGCAACTTGGGCTATGCCTCATACCTTCATCAATCATTACAAACTGGATTTGGCCTCCAGGGGAAGAGCATATTTCAGTTCTATGGTGCTCAGGAATGTCCTTCCACGAGAGCCTCCCAGGAATAGAGGTAGCTGGGGACTCTGTCCCATGCATAAGGAATGAACGAGGATTAACAATATCAGATAAATAAGTTACATCTTAACATAACATTCCATCTGTATTGTTAATCCTTGTTCAGTCATTACGACCCTACCTCCTTCCCCCTCCTGTGGTTTCTAGTGGATCTCACCATCCGGCTCTCTTAGGTTATTTGACCAGAGGTAGCCTCTACCTTCTTTGACTTGTAAACTCAATCTGAAGTAACAGGCAGAGGGGGATTGTGGGTAAGAGTTTAGCTCGAGAGTTTGAAGCTGACGAGAGCTTAGAATATGGCTGGCTCGGTCCCGAGGTCAGAACTGATACCCATGCATAATGACTGAACGAAGATCAACAATACAGATGGAACGTTATGGTAAGACATAACTTCTTTTTCCTGCTAGAATGGCAGTTTCTCTTATCACAGTCATGTAATGTAATCTCACAACAACTGTTGGTCAACATCCACAAAACAAGTTGTGTGGTATGGTATTCATAATTTTCCTTTACATTCACTCATTCTGATGCATGATATAATTATTTAAGCAGCAACTTAATGTATATCTGCCATGGCTTAGTGGTACTTCATGTTGTGTAGTGTGTGCAAGGTCCGGGGTTCGAGACTTACAGAGGTGTTTTATTTTGTTTCTGAGCAGAACAAGGGCCCTAACATACAGAGTGACTAAGGCACTTTTAAGCAGTTGTGAGTGGGTTTGTGTGGGTTTGCGCAATGCCTTGCATTGCTTAGCCAAGCGCAAACCCACACAAATCCACTCACTACTGCTTAATAGTGCTTACTCCCACTCACCCCGTGCTAATTTCTTTGAAAGAAAAGAAATATGGGTCGATAGTGAAGTGGTGAAAAAGGGGCACAAAGAGGGAAAGACAGTATGGAAAATAGCTCGGGATGTGCAGGACGGGTGTAGGGAAGGTCTATAGCTGCCCATTTCTTCAACAGCAACAGCTGTGCATATGCAATAAATTTGGAGGTAGATATGAACCCTTCAACAACTGAGAGCGGGATGAGGACAACAACGTATGTTGTAATGAATATTAAACAACATTTCATGTGTCCAGTGGACATATGTGCAAAATGGGCAGCTATGTATGGGGCGTAATTTTTTTTGGGAACGGATTGCCCTTTTTTTCACTTGAGAGTGGAATGTGGGGTAGGGGAAGTAGGTATATTTCGGGAGGTAGGTTGGGGAGGTAAACAGACAAGACAAACAAGATGCATACAGGGGCGGTATATGACACATGTGGTGGGTGCACACCTTTTACGGGGAGGGATGTTTGGAAATCGCAAGCCCATGAGCCACCAGATGGAAACAGTGGGACTGAGGTCCCCACCCATGGGCAGTCACTGCTGCACCTTCACGGCCCAGAAGGTGGCTGTGCTGGGGGCTGTGTAGGAGGGGCAGACTGACCCATGAATTGCGCCACTTGGGCCTCAAGCTGGCATAGATGTTCTGCAACAGAACATTCAATCTCTCTATGCACCAAAGCCCGGACCATACAGAGGGTGGTAGGTGCCTCTCAGCCCATGCTTGCATGGGGGGGGCTGAGCCCCATTCCCTGCAGTGTTTCCACCCGAAGGTGGCACAGGGCCAATGGAGGAGGAGGTCCCAGGCTGGGCACTGGATCTGCTGGTGCCAAGTGCCATGGCAAGTTGAGGTGGGACAGGTGGGTCCGCTGGGACCAGCCTTCTCATACGAACTATGTTTTGGAGAGTTTAATCAAGATATGGGTTAGTAACAGTCAACAGCATTCCCAATTAGTTATAACAGCATGTAGAAGTATTCCCATAACCCAACACACCAGATTTTCAACAGTTGAAAAGCAAGCATAACACATGCATATATAGAACAATAGTTGACATTACAACAGCTTGCAGGTTGAATTGATGGCAACAGGCCACCAATATTGTGGCATTTTAACAGGGCACATGCATAGAAATAAATGCAAATATTTATAAACCAATAGGACATATGTCCCAACAAATATTTTGAGATTAGACATACCAATTGAGGTGTGGAATTGCATTTTTTATGCACATACAGTGGGGTGGAAAAAGATAGCTCAATTAACAACTTATATATCCTTCTAGTTTTCACTACATTCCTATTAACTGCAGTTATATGTCCCTTACATGTATTATTACACTACCCGATGTCCTTATATTGTGCAACTGGATTTTGCTAGATCATTATATACATGAGCTGTATCTTACATACAAACTGTCCAAGATGCAGATGTTACTGCAACATATTTTGAGAAGTGTTCACACACACACTACTGCTAAGATGGTACCCTGACAGCTCTGCTTTCATATAATTATCTAGATATGTTCATGTGAAAGTATCAGTTATATGTTAACAGCTCCCTACATTTCTGGCAGCACACTGACATTTCTGGGGAACACAATACCAAGCTACTCATGTGCCAGATTAACCTGTACATGCTGGACATGAACCAACAGTTGAGGGCTGTAAATATGCATAAAAGCTACTGGCACTCTCTTCATCCACATTATACGGGCCTACCCAAGTGTGGGTTGACACTGCTTAATACAACACTATTTGTAGAATGCAACAGTACAACAACATATCAAAGAAAATGACACAGATGCACTCCAGGAATTATACCTTTATTAAAGGATTATTACACCTTTATGTATTGGGTTAAAACACTTTTTGAAGGCACTCTCATTTATTTTATATAACAGTACATGCAGAATAATTACAAACCTGCCTCATGACACAGCCTTTGCAGCCTATCTTCATGGGCTTGCAGATTCATAACCCGGGTCACCTGCAGCTGTGAAGTAAATGCAGTGATATTGAGACATACCTATGCATAGTATAGACAAGCATGGCAATTCTTAACTATGTAATACAATGGCTACTTACTCAGTACTGGAGCATTAGGCATCCTATGGGATTCCTGGATCCACTAGTCCAGTTCATCCCCCTATGCCACTTCAGGTCAGAATAATGGTATCTGGCCTGCTCACCAGTCTGAGGAGCACCAGTGGCACTGGTGAGATCATGGCCAAGACTGTTTCAGGCACAGAAGCAAGCACTGGAGTCGTTGAGAAATGATGTTAATTTAGTGTTCAGACCCGCCGATAAAGGGGGGGGGGATTTGTAGCCATGGATGCTGTTTTCTATCACGATTTAATGATGGAGATGTTAAATGATGATTTAGCCTATATGGAACTAGACAAAATTAAGGTAAACTCTATAATAAGAAATGTCCATGACACATTTTACGATCTTTTAATGACGAGATGTATTGACAAAACTTTGTATGACTATCTGATGATAGAAGCTCCTTTAATCCCCCTTATTAAAGGCCTTCCCAAATTACATAAAGGGACCTTCCCTCCACCCCTACGACTCATTGTATCTGGGAGGCTGTGGGTCACTGAACATGCATCCCACTATGTACAGTCCAAACTGGGCCCCTTGATAGGTTCCATTCCCACAATATTAAAGAATTCATTTGATTTATTAGATGATCTGAAGAGCACGACTTTATTGGATAGTTTGAGGTCTGACACCCTGATGGTTGTTCTGGATATAAAAAATCTATTCACCAGTATTCCCAATGAATTTGGGATAGATGCAGTTAGGGATTGCTTGGTTGAAATGAGTGGACTAGACAATACGGAGCAACTGACTATTTGTAGTCTTTTAGATCTTATCTTGAATAACAACGTTTTCTTGTTTCAAGATAGGATGTTTAGGCAAACATGGGGGGTGGCCATGGGCACCCCCTGTGCCAATGCCTATGCCAATTTGGCGGTCTACATATGGGAAAAGACGTTTATTTTTAATGACGTAAAATTTAGAGCTAACGTCATATTATACAGACGTTTTGTTGACGATATCCTCCTTTTTTGGAATGGAGGTATCGAATTATTGAATGAGTTTATAGAATATATGAACTCAACCACATCTTTTCTGAGTTTTACCTACGAGCACTCCTTTATAGAAGTAAACTATCTTGACATTACTATTTATAAAAATGCACTGTGTGAGATTACCACCTCCTTATTCAGGAAACCATGTTGGAGGAATGGTATACTCCATTATGGGAGTATGCATCCCAGATATATATTCCCCAACATTGTTAGAAATCAATTGACAAGAATAGAGAAACTTTGTGATATCGATGGTGTTAAAGAATGTCTCTTGGATTTTCAGGTTAGATGCTTTTTGGATAGGGGTTATCCCCCTGAGTTGGTTTTTAGTTTTAGACATGAAACTAACAAGAATGGGGAAAGGCCTCAAAAAAGTGGGGCTTTAAGTAGAAATGCAGGACTTATTACCAGACCTAAAATTAAAAGTCAAGTTTATTTTGACATCAAATATACGAATGACATTAAATATATTAGGGACATTATCTTTAGCAACTGGAAATTACTCACTATGGATGGTGAACTGTTGAAAATTGTAGGGGAGAGACCTAATTTTAGATACAATAACTGTTTTAATTTAAAGAGATTATTATGTAGAGAGAATACTAAAATTGAACCAGTAGACATCAGAGCAAGGTTTAAGCAGGGAACCTTCCCTTGTAGGAAATGCTCTACCTGTAAATTTATTTCAACTGAGCGGAAGTTTGAACATGCTGAGCTAGGCTTATTATTTGAATCCAACTTATATGCAACATGTGATACAGCAAATGTTGTATATTTAGCTGATTGTGATAGTTGCGAGGCATATTATGTGGGAATGACCACACGTAGACTCAAAGATCGAGTCTATAATCACATCTACGATATAAGAAAAGCTAATATTAATAATGCCTTGGCTAAACACTGCCAATTATATCCGAAACATGGATTCAGATTTAGGGTATTACAGATACAGCACTTGAATAGAAGAGAGGGAGATTCCCCAGGAGCCCTTGAATTAAGTGAGCTGAAATGGATCCTTAAACTCAGAGCTCATAAGGCACCAGGGCTAAATTCAGCCATTAATATTAGGCCTGCATTATTGTAACTTTTTGGTTTTTCTTTTTATTTTATTTTATCTCTTTTTCTGCTTATTCTTTTATCCCTCTTTTTTTTTTTTTTTTCCTGTACACCTTTCCTTTTGTTTCCTTTCCATCCTTTTCCCTTATCCTTTCCCCCTCCCCCCCTCCCCCCTTTTCCCTTCAAATCATACTTCCACTTTCCCTTTCACTGTTTTTTCCCTCCCTCCTTACCCCCCTCCCCTTCCCCTCCCCTGCCCCCTCCCCTTTTGTTGTTCGTTCTTTTTCTTCTTTTTGCCTGTTCTGGCATTTATATATATTTTTTCTTTTACCTTTTCTTCTTATTCTACATATTATTTTATTTTTCTTTTCTTTTCTCCTTTGTCTCTCACTTGTTTTTTCCGTTTTCTCTTCTATTTGCCTATCTGCTTTATAAATGGTTGTTAGATTTCCTTATGCATATCCAATAGAAGATTCATTATTGACATATGTAGCATTTATCTTACTTCAATGTTATTAGTTTACAATGGTTATGATAAGTAGTTACATTTAGGAAAATAGATCTTGTCAATAGACTTTAAATATAACTTTTAAAGTTTCCTTATACATATTACACACTTTGAATGAAAATGGATGTATTAGTATGGTTTCCTGTTCTACCTTATATGGGCAGTATTTCCTATCTAGATAACAAGCTGTCTTAATGATTTGACTAAATCGCTTGATTGACTGTTTGTTAACATTTTGATGGTTTCCTGCTCTACCTTTTATGGGCAGTATTTCCTATCTAGCTAATAAGCTGACTCAATGATTTGACCTAAATTGCTTGTTTGATTGTCTGTTAATATTTTGACTTTCTGTATATAAGGAATGTTTTAAGTTTTAAAATTTTGTAACCTGATGAAGCGCACGATTACTGTGCGTGAAAGCGCTTGTTTTTACTCAATTAAATAAGAATTGTTTGATTTTAAGCATTGTGGTGGTTCCAGTGTTTTCCAACTGCAACAGTTGAGGGCTGTAAATATGCATAAAAGCTACTGGCACTCTCTTCATCCACATTATACGGACCTACCCAAGTCTGGGTTGACACTGCTTAATACAACACTATTTGTAGAATGCAACAGTACAACAACATATCAAAGAAAATGACACAGATGCACTCCAGGAATTATACCTTTATTAAAGGATTATTACACCTTTATGTATTGGGTTAAAACACTTTTTGAAGGCACTCTCATTTATTTTATATAACAGTACATGCAGAATAATTACAAACCTGCCTCATGACACAGCATTTGCAGCCTATCTTCATGGGCTTGCAGATTCATAACCCGGGTCACCTGCAGCTGTGAAGTAAATGCAGTGATATTGAGACATACCTATGCATAGTATAGACAAGCATGGCAATTCTTAACTATGTAATACAATGGCTACTTACTCAGTTCTGGAGCATTAGGCATCCTATGGGATTCCTGGATCCACTAGTCCAGTTCATCCCCCTATGCCACTTCAGGTCAGAATAATGGTATCTGGCCTGCTCACCAGTCTGAGGAGCACCAGTGGCACTGGTGAGATCATGGCCAAGACTGTTTCAGGCCTCTGTTTTATGTTGGGTACCCTGGTACTGGCCCTGCAGGAGTCTTTGCTCATGTTTGTAGACAAGGAGCCAAACCATAATTTTGGACTGCTGGATGCCCCAGCGTTGCACTCTAAACCGAGTGCCCTCACCTACACCAGCCATGCTGACTGCAGAAGGAAGCTACAACCATTTATAGCAAGTATTCCCACCTGTGGAGATTAAATATGCCTCATTTCCTGCAATTATTTGTGATTGGCCAGTTTTGAAAAAGCTGAGCTGTGGGCACACCTGCTTAGCTGATGTTGGCAATGTTTAAAATCCCTTTGATAGATATGTCTCTGTTGAAAGTGCATGCTTGCGAAATGCTGTCATGGCTTAGTGGTTAAGTACTGTGACTGTAGTGCACAATATCCTGGGTTCGAGCCCTGTTATTGCTTTTTATTTCCTGCTGGGCAGAATTGACTGGTTAAGGAACAGTAAAGCAGGTGTTAGTGTGTTTACTAGACTTTGCACGACTTTGCCCGACTTTGCCCAACATTGCGCCGGTTAGCGCAGAGTTGCGCGAAGGTAATCAGCAGTAATGTGCGGTGAACTTGTGTTACTCCTTGTTAGGAACAGCAAGAATTTCATCCCGGATCAATTTCTTGCTGACCTTAAAGCATGCAACTGGTCTATCTTAAAAACCCTTCCCTTAGAAGAAAGTGTATCCCATTTTAATGACACTTTCCTCAAAATACTGGACTCCCATGCTCCAAAACGACTCATTAGAACCAGGTATCGTATCGCACCTTGGCTATCTAATGACACAAAAAATAAAATTAAACTCAGAAACCTGGCATGGAACAAATGGAGAACCACTAAAACCCCCCTAGACCGTAACAAATTCCTTCAGCTTAGAAATTCAACTAAAGCAGCTGTTACATCCGATAAAAGCAATATTTCTATCACCTCCAAGATAAGCATCAACACAACCCTAAAAAATTTTGGGCTGGCTTCAACCAACTTCTCCATCCAGGTAAATCTTCCACCCCCACACCTGCAACACTTATGGATAAAGATCCAAGTGAGATAGCAAACTCTTTCAATTCTTTTTTTACTGAGACTATCCAGTCCCTCGCCAGTCAGCTTACCTCCTCCCCCTCGGCCGCAACCACCCCCAAGGTTCCTAATCAACCTGCCTTCAACTTAGCACCCTCCTCTACCTCCTATATCCGTACCCTTCTAAAAAAACTTAAACCAACCACCCTAGCGGCTGACCTACTTCCGGCAAAATACTTGCAAATAGCAGCTGATGCCATTGCTTACCCTGTATCTATCCTTATTAACCGTTCAATCTCTGAAGCCTCAATCCCCTCTATCTGGAAAACCTCCTTTATTATTCCTCTCCACAAAGGAGGTCCCTCCACTGATCCATCTAATTATCGACCCATTGCAATCCTGTCCCCTCTATCCAAAATTATGGAACGCTGCATTCACAAGCAACTTATCACCCACCTTACCCAAAACAAACTCCTATCTAATTCCCAACACGGCTTTCGCCCACATCACAGCACCACCACTGCTCTTCTCTCCTTTGTTGACTCAATCAACTGCAACCGGAACAACAAATTAATTTCCTCTGCGCTCTTTCTTGACCTATCAAAAGCCTTTGATATGGTTAACCATAAACAACTTCTCCTCACACTTGAAACCTTCAACCTTAGCAAATCCGCCATAAATTGGTTCAACGCATACCTCTCTGGTAGAAAACAAGCAGTACAGTGGCATAATAGGATTTCAGACCTTCTTCCCACTAATATCGGTGTCCCTCAAGGATCTATCCTTGGTCCCCTTCTTTTCTCTCTCTTTATTAACGATTTACACTCAGTCCTTCCCAATACCACCTGCATCCAATATGCAGACGACTCTACCCTTATTTGTTCTGACGTCTCTCTCACCAACCTTCAAGCTACTACCCAAATCTGCTTCTCATTAGTAGAAAAATGGTTCTTAGACCTAAAACTCCTACTCAATCCAACCAAAACCAAATTACTTTTATTCTTCCCTTCTCCAGCAATACCTCCCAGTCTGCAATTTCCCAGCACCCAAACTCCTACCTTTGTTGTCTCTGCTAACAATGGCACCAAAATCTATCCAGTCTCCCACACCAAACTACTTGGGGTGACAATAGACCACAAACTTAGATTTGACATGCACGTGAATCTGACCACTAAAACTCTGAACAAGAAACTCAGATCCATGTACAGGATAAAGAAATTCCTAACCCCTCACACCAAGCTAACCATTGCCAGAACTCACCTCCTCTCCACCCTCCTATATGCCTCCCCTATATTCTCCTTTCTTCACAAAAAAGAGCTTAATAAACTATCCACTGCCTATCACCACATAGCTAGATTTATCACCGGTATGCCCTACCGTACCCACCATTGCCTAAACCTTAGAACACTAGGATGGTTAGAATTGCCTAATGTTCTGAAACTTAACCAGCTTACTGAGGCATTCAAAATCATTAAACACCCTGACAAAACTCCTCTCTAAACAACATTCTCACCTCCTATTCAAATCTATCATCCCTTAGGTCATCCAAAATTAGTCAAGTATTGACCATCAAACCTAACAACTCAGGAGGGGATGCTCTCTATGCCAATTCCATTGGCAAGTTATGGAATGCCCTTCCAAGCAACCTTAGACAATTGACCACTCTGGACCAATTTAAAATTCACCTCCGAGCGTTTCTAAAAACCCAATGGTTATGCCCATGCCCTAACCCTGATTAATATCCCATGCCCATGACCCCATACGGCCTAGACTAGCCACTATGTCACCCAACGCAAATGGGTCACCTTATAACCTTTACAACCTATCTTACCAACTCCTTTCTTCCTAGGATTCCATCTTTTTTTTTACTTACTTATTGTTCTAATCCAATATTAGAAGCGTACCAACTTATTGTATTAAATGTCTATTTTCTGTTGTATTCCTTGAATATTTGCTCTTGTACCACTATTCTTTGGAACTTTTCCAATATCTTAAGAGTATTTAACGTATTATACTAAATGTTTCAATTTCCATTGTAATATTTGTAATATGTGCTCTTGTACCTCTGTTCCTTGGAGCTTTTCTCCCCGGGCCTCCACTGAAAACGGATATGTATCCAGCTGGACTATCCCGGTCAACAAATGTAAAATAAATAAAATAAATAAAATAAAAATAAAATACTCCTCCTTAGCATTGCACAGCTACATGCAAATGTATTTAAATATACTCAGTACTGGTAACATGTGGTTAGTTGTGCTTTATATTGCTTAAAATAAAGTACTCATGCCTCAGAATGCATAAACATTTCACCTCCATATATATAATTCATGCACTACTAAATTTAACATTTCAATGCTTTTTACAAAACTTATACATAAAAAATGTCAGGAAATGTTTTTGTATACAGATTTCCCACAGAAAATGGAACGTGCAGTAGTGGGACTCGAACCCGGGAATGCCTCCTTTTTGCGCAAAACCTCTAATCACTACGCTATCACTATGCTGCTTAATTTGCATATATTTTTCTTGTTATCCTCTTCTGGTGTCTAAGCTGCTGTAACTGTAGCTAAGCAATGGGCAAACCTGGCAAACCCGCGCAGCTATATCGGAAGATAAAAAAATTATTTTTATGTTTTATTCTGTTAGTTGTTACATTGTACACATATGAGCAGAGTCACTCATTTAAATGTGAAGTTGCAGCATTTCTTCATTGCAGGGGCATGGATATTTGGACTGCTCGGCAGTCCAACACTCCCCCTAAACTCATCCATGATCCATGCAAGCTTTAGAGTTGAGGCAGCACACCCTCATTAATATGCATGGTGCGCTGCCATCATAATCTTACACTGGTGCTTTCGTGCAAGAATAATCTAGTCTTACATGGAAGGTTAGTAAATCTGGGGGATAGTTTATCTTGGGTTGAGCAAGTAAAGAGACAGATTTTGGCTAGGAAGTCTTTCAGAATGGTTGTAATGGATTGGAGAGAAGATATTGACTGCAGGTAACAAATTCCAGGCCTTAGAGAATAAAACAATGAGTAAAAAAAGGTCAAACAGAAAACTCAGTTAAAAAAACAAAAAGAAAAATCTAGCAAAGCTAGACTTTGTCACTGTGTGATTCCTTAAAACTCTTACATTAAAAACACCACAGCTACATAAATCACACCTTAAGAACAACAATTCTGAATATCCATGGCTTTTTCTTTTAAATCTATTTATGTATAACAGCAGGCAAATAAAAGCAAACCTCCTTCCTTCATCTTATAGCATCAACAGTAAAATACAAGGGAGAGGTGTAACTTGTTGTTGTTGTGTCTTTCGGCTTTTCCCGGTTAGGGGTCGCCAAGCGGAACTCTGGTCCGCTAATAATTGCTAGTTGATTTTCACATGCTGAATTGCTGGCCCTAATGCACAACCTTTAACGAAGGTACGCCCATTTGCGCATGTCTCTACAGAAGACGCTCTGGCTGAGAATTGAAATGGATAACAGCTTGCTGTGAGGCGACAACGCTAACGCAGCCCCAACACTGCGGATACAAGGGAGAGGTGTAACTAATATTAAGAAACACAGGCTTGATGTATCCATCTTATATCTATAAACATTAGGGTGTCTGCAAAATATCCCAACTAACAAACTAAAACAATGAGTAAAAAGGTCACATAGAAAAAACAATCAGCTAAAAAAACAAAAGAAAAATCCAGCAAAGTTAGAATTTCTACTGTGTGATTCCTTAAACCTCTTGTATTAGAAGCAACATGGAATATATGCATCAGGTGTTTCAGCTAAATGGCAATTCTGAATGTCCATTACTTTTTCTTTGAAGTCTATTTATGGACAATTTTAGGCCAATAAAGTCAAACACCACTATCTGTGGACATGCATATTTCTGCCTTTTTATTGCAGTTTGTTAATGGGGATATTTTGCAAACACCCTAATGTATATAGATATCAGATGGGTATGACAATCCTGTGCTACCAAATGTCAACGAAACATTCCACTTACACTGTATTGATGATACTATAAGATGGTACAAATATACATGCCCACAGCTGGTGGGGGTTGGCTTTATTGGCTTGAAATTGTCTGTGAATAGACTTAAAAGAAAAAGTCATGAACATTCAAAATTGTTATATAGCTCAAACATGTGATGGTCTTGAAGGGGTAACTTGCATATATCCCATGTCATTCATAATGCAAGAGGTTTAAGGAATCACACAGTGGAAAGTCAGGCTTTGCTTTTTGTTTTTTTTAAGTGACAGGCCCTAGCTATGTGGTATGAGTTCAAATTGGGAACATAGTTGTGTAGAATAGTATTTTGCACTGGACAAGCAGATGGATGCTGGATAATTGTATAGGTGCCAAGAAGCTGTGTATATGTTAGTAGCTAGGTTAGTTTTAACCAAATATAAGCTTTTTAGTGCTATACAGTAGTTGGTTCTGAAAGGGATATTTGCTACAAATGTAGCCACTTTATTATAACATTGCTCAAATTTTGCTTTTGTGATGACTGGAGATTAGTAAGAATCACATCACCATAAAGTAGTGAGGGAAGGAGGTAAGTAGTGGTAAGTGCAGTTTTTGTTGCTTTGGTGAAAACATTTTTGGTTCTTTAAAGTATTTCTAGTTTTTGGTGATTTTTATGCAGTTTTGTATATTCAAATCAAATTTAAGCTTATCATCAACTATCATCCCTAAGAATTTGCCATGAGAGAAGGATTTGGGGGAAAAAGAAGCAGCTTTTTTGGGGTTGAGTATGATATGTGACTTACAAAACTATGTTTCAGTGACTGATAAAGCTTCCTGAAGAGTTTTTTTTTTTGAGATGTGCCAGGTTTTTCAGGTGTGCATACGAATGTGGAATCATCTGTGTATTTCATTGTATTGTTTTGTATTGTATTGTTTTGCATTGTATTAATTAGGTCTGTTATGTGGATGAGTGTAGGACTGATAATGTTAAAGAGAAGGGGACCAAGAACAGAGCCTCGTGGTACACCATTGATGACTGGGAGGTATGGAGAAAGGGTAGGATGCTATTTTATTGTCTGATATCTGTTGGACAGGTAGCTCTTGAATCATAGAAGGGTGGACTGAGATAGGCATAGTGAGGACATCTGAAATATAAGTTTGCTGTGACAAACTAAGTTAAAGGCTTTAGACATCTCTTGAAATATGGAAGAGACTAGTTTGCTATCATTTCTTGCTATATTGACAGTATCAGTAAAGTTTAGAAGTGTAGTGTTAATACTATGAGAGTGACAGAAGCTGTGCTATTTAGGGGCTAGGACTTCTTGTAGGAGAGTAAAAAGACTTTGCTAAACTAGATTTAACTGCCCATCAAAGTACAGACATGGATTAGGTTCTAATCCTATAAAGGTCCTTCAACTGTGCAGAGATAATATGCTCTCAGAAAGCACGATGTTCTTCCTTGTATGGATAGAAAGGATGATTCAGCAATACAAATGAATAAATAAATAAATAAACATAAGATACACAGTCTCCAAATGTTCCATATGTTATGCAATTTTCATTCAGTGCTGGTTCTCCTTTACATGGAAATCAGCTACTGCGATCTGTAGTCTTTCCTTCTGTGTCACATACTTTACTGTCATGTGACTGACACATGCTGCATAAAGTACTTACCTCTGCAAGTAATGCTTTTTGTGAATCCCTGCGGGAGTACTTCTCAGTTCTTATTTTGTGCAATTTACCTTCCTTCCTTTGATAACCTCAATGGTTTTATTTTTATCGTTATACGCAGGTTTACCAACTTGTACCATTGATCCCTCTCTACTGCTGCTGTTGATGCATAAAGTGTAATTTAACAAACCATTCTTAAACCAAATAATATCTAAAGGCCAACGTTCACAAATGATGTATGTTTTTTTAACAATCCTATAAAGATCTGATGGCGACTTCATAAATAATGTATCGTGTGCATGTAGGGCTGTATGCAGACTAGGTGCTAGTTACATAATTAACTTTCTATTTTTACCATGCATACGCAAACAAGCTACAGGCCACATAAATAATTTCTTGTTATGCAAGCCTTTAGGGCAGAACTTGCCTCACATTCTAACTCTACTGAAAAGCAGTAGACCTTCAAAGGCGCTTGATTAATTGACATAAAATTACCATGCAATTCATTTTGTCAAATAAATAATCTTTCGTGGTGATGAAAATAAACCCTTCAGTGACTGAATTTTGGATACCTACTGTTTCAACACTGAACATTGTTAATGCACTGTGTTCTGATGGAAAACACTGCAGAACTGTAACAACTGTGGGTGGGAAGATTATAGTCAGCATGTAAGGCATGGCATCTTATATCTCTGCATGCTTGCTCCAGAAATAATTTCATGGACTTTAATAATGCAATGTTATCTCCATCTAGGGCTTTTGTTGTCAAATACTATTTCAGGATACAGACTGGCTGGACCAGTCATTGGGTCTGTGCTGTCCAGAAAGCCTTTAGGGTATATCAAACAATGATTCATAATACAGGGAGCACCCTCAGACTTTACAAATAACATTTTTAGGTTGAACAGCTTTACTTATAACAGCCATGCACTCATCAAGTCCTTTTACCTTGGGTAGAAATCGGTCCCTCTGGTTATAGCTGATCTCTTGAATATAACAGATTAAACTAGCAATGCTTACTTTAGATAACTCATTGTATAATAATAAAGGAACCTGCAGTATGGCTAGAGAATTTTGATGATTTTTTTTGTTTCAAGGTATATTGCATTTTATTTTGTTTATTTCTAGTATTATTATATTGCTACATGTATATTATTTAAATTAGCATCGTTTCATCTATATACGGAAATTGTTTTTATTAATATATTTCCCTGTTCTTTGTAACATTTTAGTATTTGCATGCTTCAACTTTATTTTGTAAACTGCTTTGTGATAAAGCACCACAATAACAGTTGAGTTGAATTTAGAAAGCATGTAGGCTGAATCATCAGGCAGGAATTCAGAAATAACAAAATCTATCTGAAAGATGGACCATTGTAATACTTTCATTCACAATAAATTAAGGCACGCAAAATTATGCTTGCCTGACATTTACTTGGGCTTCTCATATACCTTCATCAAAAATATAATGATGAAAGGGGCTGATTTTAACATCTTCAGAGCAGCAGAGTACTGGGCCTCTACAATCCTGTTATTGCTCCTAAAACGTGACTTTCCCACCCTGCACCCTGGGTTGTTGTTGTCATCATCCCAGAGAAATGGCTCACCCAGAGCAGTACCGTGCAGGTCTGGGGTATCGAATGGCTTGGAGTCCAGGATCAGGTAATGAGATTCTATAGAATGCTGTGTTATTAACGCTTCTTATTTTTGTCCAGCATCGTTCAAACTTACCTGAGAACATAGAAGGCCTACCAAATCAGAGTGAAGTTATCCTGCAGTACAGCTTAATCTGCACTGCAGACAGAGAGCCTGCCCATAGTACCAGGTCTGGCATACAGCTGGAGATGCATAGCCATAAGACTTCCCTGCACAGTAGCTCCAACTGTGGAGTGGAGTGGAATGTTGAATGCAGGCATGACAGCCAGCACAGACCTCATTCCTACATTGTCTCCATCTATACCAAAAGACAATCAATAGCCCACAAGGGAAATACATATATTTTTCACAAAACGACACTGTGAGCTTACCCCTTAAAAGTCTCAGACTTCTCCCAGCTCTTAGAACCTGCATTACAACTCCATTTGTAAGTGCAACTCAGTTCTGTTGGCTGTTCAGTTTTCACAAAATACTGCCTGTTGTATCCAGTCCCACCTATAGGTGGAGCTTCCTATTCTTTAACATTCCTATTGAGTATATGGGCTTCTCCACTGTTTCTGCCTTGCATACTGCTAACATTCACTTGATGTACAACACCAACACTGAAATAGTTTAGTGCAGCAAGCCTAATTCCTATTTGAAACTGGGCTTAAGGCTCCAACAGTCCCCATAAGCATCCAGTTAATGAGAACTGGTGGAGCTCTACCTATGGCTACGTATGACAAAAGCATGGAGCAACTGCTCAGAACAGTGTGCTACTCCATACATTCTTTTTTTTTTGGAATCCAGGCCAGGATTTTAACCTATACAATTATCTCTAAATTAGTTATGGGCAGCAAACTTGCCAGAATTATTAGCAATGGCACCTGACAAATAAAGGTTTTAATTATATTGCTGTTAAAAAGCTAGCAGATGCTTCTCTTCTCTGTAGATGACAGGCAAAATCCTCCCAGTCTATCTTAGTAATGCATGTTACCTCTAACCCTAACACTAACCCTATCCCTGACCCTAGCTCTAACCATATACCTTACCTTCAAAAGGCCCTTGCTGTGACACAAATTTAAGCTGAGTGTGTTATAGGATTATGGGTAGTACATCAGAAAATGAAATGTGATAACTTAAAATTAGAGTGAGAGAAAAAATGGTACACAACAGGTGCAGCATTTAGTTTTTTGGCTCCATGTTTACAGTCATTATCAAACTTAATCAGCCTAAGCCCCTTGGCGTCAGCTTTGATATCAGAGAGCTAAATACCATGATGGAGAATTCCCCAATGCTAACCCCTAGGGAATACAGTGGCTAATGAGCTTTTCGAGGAGACTGGGCCCCCATTCTTAATTTGCTGGGATCCATCTGTGAGATAATTTGCTATCAATCACATATTGCAAAGATTTGCATTTAGTTTGATACATTTATCAATGATAACTGAAATAAGCTGTTCATTATTTGCAGTATAAGGGTATAGTCAGAGGTACTTCCATGGTACTATGCAAGAATTCAATTACTTGGCATAAACAGAAAAAGAACAGCATTTGAATTGCCATCAAAGAAACAACTAAAATAGTTTGGTTTATGCAATGGCATTATTTTTTGGTCATTCCTGTAAAACTGGCCAACAACATTCAGGACTCACATAAGGCACCACACTTAATATACACCACTTTAACTACTGATATCACTTTGAACCAATAAAGTCTAAACTTTTTTAGACATTGTCTTAACAAAGAACATTAACAGTAATAAGTTGTATAGTGCCATTTCTAAGAAAGCAGTGCTTGACCACCTCCTTTATTTCAGATAAAAAGAAATATTCCACGTCGTCATTATAAGTCAGATATTATAAGTACTGCAAGTGATGGTGAAATATCTAAATGGTTGAATGGTGAAAAAGAACTCTTTATATCTATGGTGTACCCAAGAAAAAAGTATCAAATGAATAGTTAGAACATGCCAATATTGATTCAAAAATGGTCTGGGTAGCATAGTGAACAGTCTCTATCATGTAGGGGTGCTACCACAATTCCTACTTATAACCAAACCCCTCAGGTACAATATCATTCTAAAGGTGGGGTATCACCTACACATTACCTTGAAAATCTGAGGTACTATGTGCAGTGGTGACCCCTTCTATGTGATGTCTAAATAATGAGATTCATTATCATAGAATGTTTCAGAATCTCATGAATCTCATTACCATATAATATTTAAGGATTTCAGTACCTACTGTAAAGTCTTGGTGAGATGTGCTGAGTACATCCATAACCAGCTGATGCCCCAACTCCACCTGTATGAAAGTACTGGTACTGCAGACATTGAGTCAGTCTACAGTACCAGTGTTGTCAGGTAGAGCTGTGTCTCTCAGAAGCAGTATTGCATGGCAGCAGCCCCAGTGTGATAGATGTGTGAATGCATCCATAACAGGCTATCACACATGCATTTTCAGTGTCCAAACAATGGAACAGGAGTGCTACATGTCTGCCTCAGGGACCCAGAATCACCATTTTCAGGAGTGACATCTTTGTCTCCACTATGAAACAGGGATGACTTACAAACAACACTACTAGGTATAAGTGCAGTTCTGAGATAATTCTCCACCCCCACTGCTGTACTGGCTCCTGTCTTCCATTTTCACAGCTCCACCCCTATTTGGGTCCTGGTTTTGTTGGCAGTGTGGCTTCGCTCAATTTACAGCCAGCAGTGTCACATACTTCTTGCAGGTTGAGCTATAGTGACACCACAAAACCCCTTTCAGCTTTTCAGCTCAAAAGCTTACTCAGTTACTTCAGAGTTTAAGTTCCATGTGAAGTGCCAATGAAAATCTCTGAAGAAGTATAGCACTACAAGCCAGATTCACTTTTCAGAATCAGGCACTGGGCTCTACCATTTCTCTATTGACATTTGTCAACAGAGGGCTGGCAGAATACCTCTCAACTGTACAGATTTTCACAGAATGTCCAGATTTTTGGCTCATATTTTTGGCCTGTTCCTCTCTTTTCCTGGCAAATCACTGGAATGATCTAATGACATACATTTGAGTTTCAGACTTCAAATCCTTCAGAAAATGTATATTAAAACAAATCATGTTACTCCAGCAACTTTCTAAGTTTATAAGAGCAATATTTAAAATGTTTCCCTATGTGTACCCCTATTTTGTCAAGCTTTGTCCAGATTTTTTGCATTAACAGGTTGAGAGGTAGAGTCTAATGCTTGATGTAGGATATTACCACATGCCAATCTCATTTTGCAGTTTCAGTTGTATTGCCTCAACTATGCACTGGACATATAACTCCTCTATTACCTACTAACAGACAAATAAATTGTCTGTAAATTGATCAGTTAACACATCTTTGAACACTCAGCGTGGAGAAGCATATACAAAAAATATGGTAAAAATCTAACCATGTTTGCACTGGTGGCATAGCCAGATAAAGCCCTGACTATAGCCATTTAGCCCAGCTTTGACTAGAGGCTTGTGCACTTGATGATGCAGGTAGGCAGGACGGGAATGCCCATTCTGAGAGGTGGGATGGTGAGCAGTGAACTATCATGATGCAGGAAGCTCATAACAGGAAAACATGGGGTGGGGGGCTACCCAAGCCAATAATGATAACCCCTGCTAGCTCATGTGGGAGTTCATGTCTGTACAGGCAAATGGGCACAGGCAGAGCTTTCAGTTTACACAGTGCTCATGTTAAATAGCATGGGTGGGATTTAGTCAAAAAAAGAAAAGTGATCTTGCCAGGATGTCAGTTAGAGCACAAAGCACCCTCTTGTCTACTGGATGACAACCCCCCCCCCCCATTAAACAGAAGTATCTGACTGAGGGGTGGCTTGATGGTTAGTAGACATGATGACAAAACCTAACCAGGTTAAGATGTTTGTTAGAGACAACTGGGATATTTTATGTTCTAATCACGAAATTAATGTATTAATTCCTTGTCAGCACCATTTCACATATATTTATTTATTTTTCTTTTTATTTATATTTTGCTTACCGTGACAGCACACTAATCATTGCATGACCTATTACAGGTTCAGCTCAGATAAGAAGAAATAATCCTTCTTTATTGCCTGAACTGTCAAAAGCCCTCACAGCTAATTAAATGTGGGTCACTTAGGCTGTATTTTGTAATAGGAGAATGAATGCAGCACTGGAGACTTGGTGTATTTAGCTAGCTGCACTGTATGTTCTTGTAATTATATAGCAAAAACAGAATGCATCATATCAGAGAGCATTTATATGACATTTCTTGGAAGAAATAAACTAATCTGTTATTTAAATGTCATGCTGATGCAAATGCCACACCTACATTTGTGCTTCAAATGGTAGAAATTGTTAGAATGAAAAGGGGACACTACAAAAATATAAGCAGATAAGACTGATATAAATAATCTGATGATCTGTGTGTAAATGAAATGTTTTAGCTAAAGCCACATTTAAGAAACAGAAAAACTAAGTTAATGCTAACATAAATTATTTTATTCATCATTTAATGTCCATATATAATATTTAATGTACCTAACAAATAGAAAATGTATTTATGCATTTTAAATAGTTTAATAGGAACAAAAAGTATGGATTATTAAAATACATACAGTACCTTTAAGGTATCAAGAGAGTTACTCTCATTTGCATTTTTGACAACTCACTGGGGAGCTGCTTTCCATTGCTGTTTAAGTGTTTCTAATTTTAACTTGGACTCTTGACTAATGAAGGAACTGTATGCCTGAAAGGCTAGCACAGGTTTAAAGTACATAAGGCATTGTTTTCCTGCATTTTTAATAAGAATATTTAGCCATGATGTGATCTGACATTGATTCTCAGTATGATATATACTTTTTGATTGTAGATAAAAGTACATTGGTTCTTCAGATGCAGTGTGTTCGGCTGCATTAAAACTGACCACAGTGACTTGCATTCATAGTGACTAATATATATATAATCCACGTCTTTTTCCATTTCAGAGTTTCTCACCCTTGTTATAGCTTTTTCAGTTGACAGTCTGCGTCTGAAGCTGGTGGATGTTTTGATATATTTTCTTTAATTTTTCTTCCAAGCATGCAAGTACAGTTTGGTTATTTTAATTTTATCAGTGAAAGTCTACTACAGGTAGAGGGAGCAGTAACTGTGAACTGATTGGGTGTACTCTTTCTCCGTGGTTTTGTAACTATAGACCACTGATATCAAAGTATGAGAACAGGTTAGGGTCCAGATTCCAAAAGATTTGCAGACGTCAATGGAATGCACAAGTTCAGCACAAATCTTTTAGAACCACGTATTATTGTGCTAATTAGTTGCAGAATGGAAATAGTATCTTAGTATAAAGCAGCAGCAAAAAGTGGTCAGTAAGTTCAACTCAACAGTAAGATCATACAGAAAATGCATGCATAACAAAAAATGCCTATAAGGAAAAATGAGGGCAGTCTCAGAATTGTATGCGGTGCACACAAAAGTGTCCCTGTCGTTCTAAAGATGTGGCATGTATAGCATGGCATTGCAGCAAAGAGTTAATAGAATATAATCAAACAGTAGTAACATTCCCATTATGCTACATGAATCATCAATACCCTGGAGATCCCATTGCAATCTGTAAATAAAAAGTCAAAAATATATTATGCATATTTGCAGAATCAGTCAGATTTGAAAAAAAAACATAAAAAATGTTTTCCTGGTGAAGTGGCATACTGTGCCACATCACCAACAGTAACTGTATCTAACAATATAAGTAGAGTGTGGGAAATGTGGTGGATCACATATAATGCAAGCACCCTAGGATATAGGGTGATAGAACAGTACAAAGTGGGTGAAGGTAAAGAAGAGGGACACATATGAGGGAAGATGGAATAAGAAGGTCAGAGGGAGGATCAGAAGTGAATAGGTGATGTATATATATATATATATATATATATATATATATATATATATATATATATAGATACACACACACGTGTGTGTGTGTGTGTGTGTGTGTATATATATATATATATATATATATATATATATATATATATATATATATATATATATATATATATATATATATATATATATATATATATATATATGGGTCCCCCAAGAAATCCCGAATGCACAGAATCCCGTCGCCCAAAATACCGAGACAAAAAGCCCGAAACCCCACATTAGCTAAAGACCAGAAGCACGAAATTCAAAATCCCGATGTTAAGGGATTTTGAGTTAGCGCTTCTGGTGTTGTGGTTCAGGTAAGTATGTGTTGTGGTTCAGGTAAGTATGTGTGTGTGTGTAAGTGTGATTGTGAGGGGCTTTAGTGTGTGTAAGTGTGTGTTGTGACTGTGGTGTGTGTGTTTGTGTTAGGGACTGTAATGTGTGGGTGTGAGTTTGCCTTGTGTATATGTTTGTGCTATCTCGGAGTAAGAATAATAAAGTAGGGGGTAATAAACAGATGTGCATAATCTGTAGTATTTTGGGTATTTTGGGTTTGTACTGTTGATATACTGTAATGCTACATCCACCCTGTACCAGTGTCACAGGTGTGGCTACTGACATCACATCTCTCACACAATTATGTAGGTCCCTCTGGTATACCTCTGGGGCAGCAACTTGTAGCTGGTGAGTATGGTGCTTGTTCAGGTTTGCCAACACACCGGTTATGTTATGGCCATGGTATATTCCATGCACACATTTAACACACCTACCCATAATGCATGCTGTACATGTTCACATATTGTTGCTGTTAAGTGCACTGCATCACAGTGGTCACTATGGTGGCATATCTGAAGGGTATATAAGAGTCCTGCAATATAACTAACAACCTGTCATTGAAAGATGTGTGCACAGTGATGAACATAATGGTGGGACAAATGACCTACAGTAGGGACATATCTGAAACATCACCCTTATACAGTGCTACAACAGTGCATATACCACTATTACAATTGCAACTGTTACAGATCTACACTATGGCATATCACAATACTGCATTCCACAACCCTTGCAAACTGCAGTGTGGTCCTTACATAAGCAATGAATGTGTAATATGGAGTTCTATGTTAGGACAGCAAATATGGGGAATACATATCTTCACAAACACTGAAAGCGTATATGTGTATACACTCCAGATAACATATTGTGGAAGCAACTTTTGAGGTACTGACAGCATGCATTCTTCATGAGTATGGATCTTCCATCAAATACAGGTCCTCAATGTCACACCAATAAATGGTCTGCTCTCCAAGATGTTTGGCCATCAAATGAACCCACTTACCTGCAACAGAGGCAGCCATGGCTTGCACACATATTACGTACCATGGAATGGATCCCATACCCAACAGGGAGCACCCAGGAGTTGGACATGTAGCCTTAGCTCTCCATTGCATATACCATGGCAAACAGTGCAGACAGTCATGTATGTGGCGAGGATGTATGGGACAGGATTAATGTAGAAAATAAGCAGATGGCCATTCGAGACAGATGATGACACATGTTGCAAACTGGTCATGCAGGCTGCCTAGTAACATGTCACAACACTGAGGGAGTTGCAGGAATGTCTAGCAAATCCTAGCTGTGTAGTACCTGTGTCGGCAATTGCTTGGACTCTGCATAAGTGTGGCCCATGGGTTAGGGTAATCAGATGGGACAGCTGTACCACAGGAAAGATCAGCCAGGCCTCTCTACAGGTAGAGTATGCATAACAGAAAAGGTCCTCAAAAGGCACACATTGCAATGTGTACTGTGTACCAAGACCACATTGGAAACCTACAGACAGTATCAATTAAGATACATGTTCTGCAGAACCAGCAGCTCACCCTACCTCAGGCCCACCATCCCCATCTGTAGCTTGCCGGTGACAGTGTACACCTGTATGTTTGCCATTCATTAGCAGGGACTAGGCCGGTACACATGGTGTTCAGAGTTTGGGACACTGCAAAATGACACATATGTGTAGGCCATAGTTGTCAAGCATCTGCAAAAAGGCTGAGGGTGGGGAGGGGGGTGTCATCATGAAACATAACACTGCACTGAAGCAGAGATCCAAAGCATTCTATGAATAGCTGTATCTTCACATAGTCAAGGTCAGGAATTGTGGCAGACATAACCCTGACTCCACAGCAATAGTGACAGCACTGTGTGACCTCCAAGGGATGTGCAATCATGCAGAGTTGGACAGCATTTGTTAGGCAGAGTGACCAAATACTGGCAAATGCAGATGGCCCATGCTAGTATACCCCTGCCAGGAATAGTGACTGCTGTAGTACACATAACAGTAGGTGCAACATACCATCATGATAAGGCCATGCACAAATGTGCACCCACATATTGTATGCATGTCAGTCAGCATCTACACAACTAACACATTTGTTTGACACTGCATTTGATTGCATAGGTCATACGTCACATATCAGGTTTGTGTAATGTTAACATATGCAGTAATGTGGCCCCATGGCATATCAAGGAAGAGGGTGCCATATCAATAAGGGTGTGTACACTCCCCATAGCCACAGTAAGATTTGTAGGTTGTCAGTGTAATTGTATTTTATTGGCCATACATGTACTGCTGATGATGAGATCTGTAAATCAGACATCAGGCATTCACAAATGACATCTGCCCACATATCACCCCGGGTATGTGTCAGACAAGCACTTAGGGGCTGTAAGCAGCAGAGCAAACATAACTGACACAAATATACACATTCAGCAATGGTGTGTACACCTGTGAGGTATGCTGCACAATACATGCCAGGGTGTCGAACAGGTGCACAGCAATACTGTGTACATGGATGCAGTGCGTTCCAGGTGAAGGGGCATCACCTACTAACACAACCCATCCATCACAGAGATGTATAATGTTGCTAGCAGGAATTGACTATAGCTGCACTGCATGCTGTTGAGTGCCATATGTCATGCATGTTGACAGATGGGTAATGAGAAGTCTGTGTGTAATACCTTTGTGCAACCTCACGTGTAAGAGAGGGTGTGTGTGTTTGTGTGTGTGTGTGTGTGTGTGCGTGTGTGTTTGGGGGTAATTTGTCTGTAAGTGATATCTGGTGGCATGGAGGAGGGTTGATGTATGTAGAATGTGTGTGTGTATGTGTGTGTGTGTGTTTGTGTCCATGTATGCACATGTGTGTGTGGGGTTGTTCATACCTATCAACTTCCCTTTGAAATTGTGCAGTACATGGACATGGTCAGACACATGAGACCCCAGAAATACATTTCTGACATGACATCAAGTTAAAGAGGTAATTGAGTAAGAGGTCATGTTTTGTGATCACTTGTCTAAGCAATTAGAAAAATGATAAGTTAATAATTGGTATTATTGACTGTAATTATTCAAGACTAATGCAGGATGGGGAACTTAAGAGAAAAAACTAGGGGCATTCTGTAAACTCAGGGACAGATAAGTAGTATGGTGGAATGTCAGGGTGTGTGTGTATGTGTGTGTGTGTGTGTGTGTGTGTGTGTGTGTGTGTGTGTGTGTGTGTGTGTGTGTGTGTGTGTGTGTTCTGTTAAGCAATGACGTACAAGTCTTAAAGTGTATTTCTTGTTTTCCTCTCACAGGTGGTGAGGTGGGTCAGGGTCCCTCTTGCAGGCGATCTGATGTTGGTGTCCATATAGACAATGAAAATGATGATAGTTCTGTTGAGGCACAGGCAGGGTTGCCAGGGGCTGAAGCTGCACCATCATTTGACATCCCACTGCTATCCACCCCATCACTGTACACAGTCACAATGCCTATACATACCCCATCACCAATGGCCATAGCTTATGGACAGTTGGCAGTTGGTGGCATGGAACAGGACAGTGTGGTATGTATGGCACATGTGTCTGGAAACAGCAGCCATAGCCAGACGTCTGGTGGGGTACCACATAGACAGATGCACAGGGGTGCTCGTTGGAGGACTGCTGGTCATTCTGCCCCTGGAAGAAGTGCCACATCTGGTACCACCATACGCATGTTTCAGGCCATCATGGAGGCACAGGCATGTATGGAACGGTACACAAGACAGGCTCTGAGGATGCAAAGGGCTACTCATTCAGCTGTTACAGACAACATCTGTGATCTTGCAGATGCCCTCCGTTATTTTTCAGAGGTCATGGATAGACGGTTGGGTCAAATGGTGGGAATCCTCGACCATGGAATATCAGTGCTTGAGCATATGGTGGGAGTGGTGCGATGACCACATGGACATAGGCCAGCAACACCAACAGCTGGAGGTCGACGTGGAAGTGCCAGAACACAGAGCAGCTCCCGTAGTGTCAGTACCAGCCACAGCACTTCAGGGGGTGCTGTCCACACCACAGCAGGCCACATACACATGGCCCTGGCCAGTCCCAGGAGGGACCCAGATCCAGCAGACATATGTCATCATCAGTGGAGAGTACCATATTGTGGCTTGTACCTGCTGGTGCCCGTGGAACCCCTGGCAGGCACAGTTCTCATGTCCATGGCCGGAGATGGTAAACTGCACACCCTGCCAGGTATGGTCTGCAGCTGTCCAACAAACACCTGTATAGGGCAGCCACATGCCAATACCATGTGCATGCATACTCACATACAATACAAACACAGCTAGGGCAACCCCATACCTACACACACCACATCACCACGGCCAAATTAATAATTAAACCCCTTCACTCACACACATGGTGTCAAATGTATGGCTCAGCCTAGGTCTCTGGCAAACCAACACACCCTTTGCATATGATGATACCTGTGCCACATCCCTGTCATCCATAACATTGATGCAGGGACAGGCTAATATAGTTCTGATGCACAGGGTGACTGCAGTACGGTGTACCAATGTAATGCTATGTAACATCTCAGCAGTAAAGTTTAATGCTTACATGTCAGGAAGTGTAGCTGTCCAGCCATGATGCATTACAGCTGTTATTAACACTGAGTGATTGTGGCCTCCATAATGTATTCCGTTTGTGTTGTAGGTGTCCATGTGTCAGCAGGAGAATGGTCTGCTGTTGTATCCTACAAGGGTTATGGCACTGTGCTGACACCTTGGCTGTGCCATATCCTGGGTACAGGTGAACACATGTCATAGGTCTATATAACAGTTACTGCATGTGCCACATGGCTGATAGGTCAGGGGTAGTGTATACAGGTGTGTACATGATGGCTGATGATAGCAGCCCTTCTACTGTGGACAATGGTAAGTGTACTGGGTGGTACACAACACATGTTTGTGTATAACACACTCAGTGGCTTTGGTGTTGATGCAATACACAGAAAATACTGTACACATGGATGTATGTACCTGTGGAAGGAACCCATTGTAGCCTATGTAATTCCACCAAGACAGAATAGGCACAATAACACAGTGGGAAATAAGCAGTCCGCTAGTTTAATGTCATTGACGATGGTACTGGCAGTGTATATGTCCCCTTTTCCAATGTAGTGCAATCCTCAACTCGGTAAACATAGGTGTGCTGGTATGGGTGGCACAGCCCTACCTTTTGGAGGGTGAGTGGTGTTGTAGAACCACAGATAGTGTGATAGACAACTACTTAACTTGTTAACATGAACTGTACAGTATTATGGCCAGCTAAGTGGGGCGATACACTCAATAGTAACTGTAATGATGGTGGCTGTGTCCACAAGAGCCACACCCAACTATATATATATACCAACCCCAGTATCGCTATACACATATACAGTGGAGAAGAGGGCATTTACACATCTAACACTAGTTGTGCTGGAATGTATTTCCACAGGATGATACCTGTGAAATGTTAGCATATGCCAGACAGTTCTCAGACAGATGACCTCCTGGGACATGTATATTCTGCAAATGGAAGTATATTCCGTCACATACACACACTCTTACTTGGCAACACTGGGACTAGAACCCCTACCTATGTATGTAGTGCTACTGATGTGTGTGGCCTTACTTGCACAGACCATACAGCTTTTAGGATGAGGTGTGTTCCAGGTTACATGTTACGTGAAGAACATCCCCAGGCCTGTACAGTATGGTAATGAGGGATGTACTGCTTGTTTATGGACAGTACAGAGTGTGACATACTGTCTTATACACAATGACAAACACATCACAGTCAGACACACATCTGAGAGACCTGGGCTTATTAGTGTTAACTACCTTGTCAGTGTGTCCATTTTGTCACAGATAAGTTTCACACAGCACATGCATAAATGGGCTGGATAGTGTTATCAGTTACCTTTATAGTTGATGGTGACAGTGGTCACCATACAGTGGAACATGGGACATATACTGGGGGTACCATGGTGCAAAGACAGTATACCCAGCACCCTCACCCCACAGTGGATATTATATGCACTGAAACCTATGATAACTCTGACATACCCACCATCACACATTGTCCAGGACTGCAATACAACCCCTTGTCTTTCCCAAGAGTGCTAGTACAGGGATATGCATCTAATGCACATGCCACAGGGATAGTAGGGTGATGCATTGTCATGGCTCTCCTATGGTCAGCGACATCACTATCTATAATACTGTGTGGCAAGGCATATTGTATTAGGAGAATGTGGCCTCAGAATGCTATACCCTACAAATATGCACACATACACACACTTTCCAGAACTCAGGGGGTAGCCCATGCCTATCAACCCAATTATACAACAGTGTTGTGCTGGAACTGCAAACCCCAGGTAGCCCTTAGGAAGAAGAATGTAACAAGGTATATGTAATGTCTGGTACAGCTGCAGCCACATCTAACTATGGCAATGGGGGTGCGGTGGGTGTGAAGGGCCTCTGGGTATTCTCACCTACAGGTCTGCAAACACACATACACTAATATTCTCAGTAATGCACATGTACACATTTGTCAGTACTGGGGTCCACTGGTGCAGGTGCTCATAGGTGTTTACCAGGTTATCATCCATGGAGAGATGGGAAGTGTAGAGGATGTGTGTACAGTGGTATCATGCTACCTGCCATGTGCCAGCAGGCCATTTTTCAACAGATACCACGGGGGTGATCCTCAGGGTGAGAGTTACATGCAACAGCCAATCATCAGGTTGCCTCTTGCAGAGGACCTGTGAGGTGCCCCAGTTCACGTGTGCAACATGTATTACATAACTTGGGCAGTGTCTGTCTGGAGACCTGTATCAAGCATGTTCTGTTGGCTGTGGTAGTGTAGTTGGGGTATCCATGGTGTGCTGTGCGTACAGGGTGTGTATTCCTTGCTGTGGCATTCATAACATTGCTGGGCAGACATGTCAGTGTCAGTCTAGCATAGATTGCCTGTAAGTAGCCAAGATGGATACCTGACATCTGCACATCTGTACAGAGGGCAGACAGACATCAGCTAGCCAACTAGCTATGCATTAGGATGAATGTGTTGACAGATAGACATCTGACACCGATAGTTATGCCATTACTACATGACAGCAGCCCTCACGGATGTGCTATACAAACAGTAGTCTACAGTTATTTTCCACATGTCAGATCAATATCCAGTAGGAAATATATAATGTGACACAGCTCACACACCAGGAACATGACAGTGAGGGCTCAGAGTCCATCTTTGCATGTAGGAGTGTTTGGTTCCAGTACTACATTCTGCAATCTACTCTTACATGGAAATGCACTGTCAACAGCAGTACCGTAATGATACACTGCATGCCAGTGTGACTGCATATAACCTGGGATACTACCCATGTATGTAACACATTCAAATGGAAAAGAGTGTTGTACAAGCCATATATTCTTAGGTGGCCCAGACAGTAGACTCACACCCTTGCTACTGTAATGACAGCACACAGACCCATGTTATGTACATGGCATTAAATACACTTATTAAAGATGTCATTACCCTGCTCTTTTATCAGATGGAATGTGAGCACTGGTTACCAGGTCTGAGCCATGCTTAGCAGGTTTCAGCATTGCTGCACTACAAATGTTAAGCACATTTGCGCACTGGTAAGCGAAGCCTACATAGTGTAAGCACCTGTATGTTTAACCGTACGTTAGCAGTGCTTACCATCATGAAAACCTGTGCAAACCTGCTTAATGCTGTGCAAAACTGCCTTAACCACTCTGTAGCCAACAGCCCTTGTTCTGCTCGGCAACAAAATAACCAGCTCTTGCAGGTCTTGATCCCAGGACCCTGTACACTATAGCCACAGCAGTTAACCACTAAGCCATCACAGCTGTGAAGACAGTTGTTGTTTTTCTAATATATCTGTCAGTACACATGCTAAATAGTATTGAACAACTGCTACAACTTCTACAGTGGTGTAGTACTTGTTACTGATATTACTGTTGTATCACGTATATTGTTATATCAAAATATACACGTCAGATAAATAATGTGTGATACATCTGGGAAGGTATATACAACAGTCATGTTTACACATAACAAGGATATGGATATACATATATATATATATATATATATATATATATATATATATATATATATATATATTTATAGACATATGTGTACATGTACATACACATATATATTCACATATATGTATTTTATATACATCTGTTTATTGCGTTTTATATATATGGTCATATATAGATCTATCTGTGTGTGTGTGTGTGTATACATATATATATATATATATATATATATATATATATATATATATATATATATATATATATATATATATATATATATATATATATATATATATATATATATATATATATATATATATATATATATATATATATATATATATATATATATATATATATATATATATATATATATATATATATATATATATATATATATATATATATATATATATATATATATATATATATATATATATATATATATATATATATATATATGTATATATATATATATATATATATATATATATATATATATATAAATGTGTGTGTATGTATATGTATATATATATATATATATATATATATATATATATATATATATATGTTTCACATATGTCCAGAACATGTAGTGGAGTCATACCTCAGCACCAATAGTCGCAACTTCTTAATGCAAGGGGTTGTAATGTAAGTATTGCAGGTATAAATGTAGACTGCTGCTACTGCAAGATGTGTGGACCAAGCCTGACAAAGTAGATGTTAACAGCCATGTAAATGGGTATATCACGTAAATACTGGAATACATATGCTCACACAGTTTATGCATTCACACACTTCTGTCTGTCCTGACACATAACAATCTGAGGAGCAGAGGTCACAAGCCTACATACTACACACTAGTTAGTGACATACATCTGTACAGCATCTCACTGCTTTGTCAGAAATACATAACAGTTATGGTGGCCCAGCAGCATTACATCTGACAAATATCTGGACATAACATCGCACTGGGTAAGTACACTGAGCTGCTAGGCATGTCACAAAACACTGTGCAAACTTCAGGCAGACTGCCACAACACTGGCCTACATGTCTTATGGGGGAATACACATGTACTTGCAAATATAGCAGGCTCTACAGGCATGTAACAGGATGGAGTAACACACACCTGTGTGAAAGCGCATACCCACAACCAATCTGAACACAGCCACAGCCACATATGGTAAGTGTGCTTAATATATGGACTGTCTGATCAACACCATCCTAATATGTGCCACTCACACACTAACCCTATATATACTGGGCCAATACACAGTGTATTCTGATGCCTGAATGTTGTATGGGACATGTGTGGGTTTGGCCCTTTAAACATATACACCACTATTGTACCATACACTGGAGCAGCATGCAACATGCAACATCAGATAGAACAGGGCCAAGACCAATGACATCTACCACAGTCTGTACACAGGCCAAGTTACATATACGCAATACACACTCTGTCAACAATCACTATAAGTACACAGACCTCACTACTGTATACACTACAACAGAATGTCCACATTTTGTCCTCAAATATAACCCCTACTATACATAACATGTCTAGCAGTCTGATATCTCACTGGTTTATCAGGTATGATGTCAATAAATAATGGTGTACTGAACATATGCACCTCTTACTGCATGACATATGTACAAAGGTTGATGAAGTTGTGGCTGGAGGCACAAACACAGGGCCAATATTGACATGTTGCTGTGGTAACCTCATACATTTACTGGTGTAACAGGGTTTGCTGTGACATATGTCTTTTGAGGGATATGAAGTCAGTAAATTTCATGGCTGTTACCATGTACTGACTGCAATCCTCAGACTATGCTGCTGCATTTCTAAAAATAGGTCATCTGTGAGTAACACAGCACATGTAAGTCTCCAAACATTGGCCAGTCTGAAGATATCCCTACAGGTAGAGGTTTCCTCAACCATATAACACTGTCATGACAGGTTCATGTAGCCTAGTCATATCCACACAAACCCTGTTAAACCAACATTACTTCAAATGTAGAAGAGCAAGACCTATATTCTGTACTCATGTCTGGAACATCCCCCTCCTGTCTGTTGGCCTGTCTCTACAGTGTATGTTGTAAGAGGTATATCCCACTACCCTCTGTGCTACTGTTTGCCAAACACCGACATGAAGTCCTGCTCACAGTGAATAAAAAGTGCCAACACCCACATGATGTTCCTAGTTATAGGAGTGTGTTTCCATGCAATTGGCTATGGGAATGTTACCACGCCTGTTTCACATGCAGTCAGCTAGTGGGGGACTGTAATTTGTGCACAGGCCATCAGCTGATCATGAGCATCACTTATAAAAAACAAGCTGCTGCCTAAGCAAACCAGGTGTACTTCTCCACATCCACCAAAGAGGGAGTGAGAGAGACAGACAGAGACAAAGTAAGGAAGGAAGGGGGTAGGAGAGTAAAAGCTAGGCAAGCTTGTGTCACACACTTGCCAGTATGGGGTTTCAAACCCCTGCCTATGTATTGCTATCACATGTTTATGTAGTTATCGCATGTGCCACACAGCTTACTTGTTAAAGAGCTGTCCAAAGGTATATTTGAATGTGAGTGACATCAGCAACAGTGATAAATGAGGGATAAGGTAGGTGTAGTACATGTGCCTGTCCACAAAAGCAGGTGTCAAGGAAGACACAGCCACACTCTCTCAGGGACTCACACACTTTATCACAGTTGGTAGGGTTAGGATTACACTTCCTAAATAACTTGTTTGCTACACTACAGTATTACTCAGGTATCATATGCACCACAGAGGTTATCAGGCTGATATATGGGCAAAGGGTATGTGAAGGTAAATGACATCAGAAGGCATGCTTCAATAGGGCAATTGGAGGTGTAGTGAGTGTGAATAGCTTCCAAATATTTAATCTCCATATACACACGCACACACACACTGACACAGGTTTGCCAGTACTGACATCCATGGGTTCATTGCTTTACAGGTGTTTAGTGGTTAATTGTGCCAGAAGGCTTTAAAAGGCTAGGCAAAGGGTATACCTTGGCATCAGGCCAAATGACAATGGTCTGCAGTGTGGCTCAGGGGTGTAGTCTCTGGACTGGCCCACACAGGTGGGTATTGTATTCACCATTCTGTCACCATTCTGTTGGTGGTCAGTGCTGTGCAATGCTTCCATGAATGTGTTCTATATTCCATAACATGGATAGTGTCTGGGATGTGCACATGTCCAACATGCATGTTCTATGACATGTGGAAGTGTACCTGGGGTGTTTGGGGCATGTTGAGTGGACAGATTGTTATCAGCTAATGTGACATTCCTGACCTCATGTGGTGAGAACTGGAAATGGAACTTGGGTTGATCCTGCACCTACATTGACAGCATGATACAGGTATTCACTGGTGTTAGTGGTATCTGTTCATACAGGGCATGTGCTTAAGGCATGGCATTTCCTTTGTGGGTTACATTTGCTGACTCTACAGTTCTTGCAGGCGTCAAGTGGGGAACATAGCAAAGGACCATTGTATGCAATTATTTGCCTATTGTAGGGATGGAACAGGGTGCCATGTCCTCTGTAGTCCACTGCAATCACACCATGGTTACTATCTGAGAGCAATATGAAGGGAACTACCAACATAGTGGTTGTTACCTAGCCAAGTATGTTTGTGTATGAGACATGGATGGAGAGTGTTCTCTGGGTAATACAAGGGTTGTCTATATTGTTCCCCAATCCATAATGTCACACATAGGGGTATGGATGGTCTACATCAGCCTCTCTGCTGTTTGACATCTGCTGTCCTTGTAAGGTGGGCATTGTGACATATAATAGGTCCTCCATATAAGAAATATGCAAAACCTGCCCCACAATGAGTCCTGTTATTACACAATCAGAGCTACCTCCACCCAGGATACTGATGACAAATACAGACATAGAGTCTCACAGTTGCCATTTTTGGGATTAGAACTTCTACCTAACCAATACATCACACTACTGTATTACACAGTTATAGCACATGCCATAGAACTTACAGGGCTACTTTTTCACAAAAAGTGTATTTGAAGGTGAATGACATCAGCAGGCTTGCCAAAGTAGGGCAATAGAAAGTGCAGTGACTTTGCATGGCCTCAAAAGCATTGAACCCTACACAGACAAACAAGCCCACACATAGAGTTTCATAGTTGCCATGTCTGGGATTAGAACTCCTACATAACTAGTACTTCACACTACTGCATTATGCAGTTATAGCATGTGCCATGGAGCTTACAGGGTTACTCTTTCCCCAAAGGTGTACTTCAAAGTGAATGACATCAGCAGGCTTGCCAAAGTAGGGCAATGGAAAGTGTAGTGACTGTGAATGTCCACAAAAGCATTTATTCCTACTCAGCCAAACAAACACACACACATAATTTTACAGTTGCCATGTCCGGGATTAGAACTCCTGCCTAACTAGTGCATCACACTACAGCATTGCACAGTTATAGCACATGCCATGGTGATTACAGGGCTACTCTTTCTCCAAAGGTGTACTTCAAAGTGAATGACATCAGCAGGCTTGCCAACGTAGGCCAATGGAAAGTGTAGTGACTGTGAATGGCCTCAAAAGAATTGATCCCTACTCAGACAAGCACACACACAAACACATACACATAGTTTCACATTTTCTGTGTCTGGGATTAGAAGTCTTACCTAACTAGTACATTACACTACAGCATTATGTAGTTATAGTATGAGCCAAAGAACTTAGAGGGCTCTTTTTTCCCCAAAGGTGTACTTCAAAGTGAATGACATTAAGCAGGCTTGCCAAAGTAGGACAATGGAAAGTGTAGTAAATGTAAATGGCCTCGAAAGCATTGATCCCTACACAGACAAACAAACACACACAGAGTTTCCCAGTTGTCATGTATAGGATTAGAACACCTACCTAACTAGTATATCACACTACAGCATTACGCAGTTATAGCATGCACCACAAAGCTTACAGGGTTAATCTTTCCCCAAAAGTGTATTTCAAGGTGAATGACATCAACAGGCTTGCCAAAGTAGGGCAATGTAAGGTGTAGTGACTGTGAATGGCCACAAAAACATTGATCCCTACACACACACACACACACACACACACACACACACACACACACACACACACAGTCTCACAGTTGCCATTTCTGGGATTCAAACTCCTACCTAACTAGTACATTACACTACGGCTTTATGCAATTATAGTATGCACCACGGAGCTTCTAGGGCTACTCGTTCACCAAAGGTGAATTTCAAGGCATGCCAAAGTAAGGCAATGGGGAGTGTAGTGTGTGTGAATGGGCCATAAACCATTCATCTGGAAGCATACACACAACACTCAGTCACACACAGGTCTACTTTTAACAAGAATGTGTATACAACTGCTAGATGAATACTGACTTGTACAGTCATGTTGAGGGATACCAGAAGCAAATGTCTATAGTGATTGCCATTTGCACATCATGTAGTTGTAGCCAAATGGATGTGTGCTGGATGGGACAGGCCTCATAATGAGAAGCTCTCTGTCACTGTCACTCTTTTCCACACATCTATGTATGTGTAAGTTTGGCCTATTATAGTGTGTTGTCCTTGGATATATGTGTGTATTCCTATTCGATATGTATGCAAAGCATGACTGGCGTGCAATGTGGAGTACGTGCACAAACATCTGTGACTGTCAGATATGTATAGTCCACTGTTGTTGCCAGACATGGGCTTCATAGCATGCCCAGTATGACCTTTCAGTATTTTGATGTTAGACATGAGCTTCGTTTCTTTAAGTGTGGGAGCATGCCCAGTATGACCTTCTGTACTGAATGTGTGAATCCATTCCAGGTAGGCTGTACTCCAGTGCAGACTTTTGTGGTTTACACCTACAGCTAGCAACCTGTTTCTGCAGGATATCTGTAGATTGGTTGAAAATATGGGGTCACAATGGGCAAAGGATAGTGGGTTACTGTAAGTAATTGTGTCTGTGCTGCTTCTGCTACATGGTTTGGTGTTAGCAGAGATATTCAGAAATATGTACTGTTTTACACTGTGATATTTTATGTCATCAACTACTGACAGGTTTACATATTTGCTTGCAGTAATTTCCTGGGGAACACAGGATGAATTAAGCTGTGTCCGGTATTGCAGTCTGCAACCTACATATTCTTGCACAATCATGCCATTCTGGAGGGGGAGCTGCAGACACTTGCTGATGGGTCTGTGTAAATGATTCAGCACCTTGGTACTGTGGGGTCTGAGGATCCCATGCTTGTACACCCATCAACATGACAGTATGGCCATATCCTGCTTGGCCATACCTCACAGCTGTACAGATTCACACAGGTTACCCAGAAGCAGGGCTCATATTTCCGGTCATTACCCCTTCACATTGTGGTCGACAAGCAGGTTTGTAGCCACTTATTCCTGTGTTTACAGGCAGGGATAGTATGTGCACAAAGCTGAGTTTCAGACTTCACACACTCCATGGTGTCCATGCTTCTACCCCCCCCCCGTTATGCTATCGTCTTCTGAACATTATGCAAATGTTATCTGATAACTATCCCTATAGTTATCACTTCATCCCAGCAGTGTTTAGGAGTTGGTATACAGTTCATGCATTGGGACATGGTGGACATGTTACTGGAATTTGTCAACATGGCCTTGCATTTTGGTTCTGTTGACTATGTTACATTATTTGGGAGTCCATGAGATAACATAAATTGGCAGTACAGGTGAGACACAGGCCTTTGACAGAGGACTGTAGGGCATTTGCTAGTGATGTAGGCCATCTGTAGCAGGCCAGTACATTGTGTCACTCCTACAGTCCCAGGCTGCAAGCCAATATATTCCCCTGGGGTGACAGGGTAGGTGTGCAAGGTGTTAATGTCAATAGTGTCTGTCCTTATTGATCCATTGGTGTGGATGCTGGCAGGGTGCTGCTTACAGCTAGGGACACACCTGCACAGGACACCTCTTCAGCATGCTGCATTCTGTGGCTATTCCCATACAGAGGTGGGGGTCATATTGTACTCATTCCCAACAGCAGGGATAAGACCTGTGAGGTACCTGTGGCTGATGGTGGAATGAGCTGGGCGCATGTGTGCTATGGAAGGTACTTGCAGCTGACTCACAGATACACGTGGAACATTCCACTTATGCTGGCTTGTGCAGGAACATCAGCAGTTTCTCAGTACTTCACGCCTGTGCCTTTTGTGGTCTGCCAGTGTTTGGCCAGACGACATCAGTATTCCATACTACATAGCCAACTAATGTGCTGCTAACCTGTATGTGCAATTCCAAAGGTGTGTCCATTTGACAGTAACATTGTATACATTCTCTGCTTAGGGTACTTCCACCTGTGTACTGTTTGTATGTCTGGGCCCAAATTCATGCCATGGCCATCTTTCAGATGGTGACAGATATTACAACCAAACAATTAGTATGGATTACTGCTGGAATGTGTGTTGCTGGGATGCATTGTGTTTTGCACTGCAATTGTGAGAACTTGGCCCTGTCATCAACAGTACTGACCATTAGCCACCAGGAAACAACCCACCATGCTTACATGCTGACCACTTTCACACAATGTACAACACACACACCAACCTAACACACACAGCCCTGCATACTGTACATGTGCTACAATCTATCTTGCTACTTTGGCCAGCTCAGGTAATTTGTGCTCCACTGTCATTATACCTACGCATACATGTTACTACATTTCTACATAGGATTGTGGGGGGTGGGCACACACCTGACAACTGTACACATTTGCTATGACTGTACTGGTATTTCAGGTACTCCATTTCATTCTGTATTCTGACCTATCATGCAGATTAGAGGCATATCAGTGTACTACAGTTCTTAGGTTTTATTGACCTACATTTCGGTTTCAGTCTTCTTACCCTTCAGAACTAACAACCCACTGCCTGACCTGTTGTAGTCTGTCTGTCTAGGTCTGGAGGGGGGCTGTTCTTCATAGCCATCAATCAGAGGCCTTTTCACAGCCTTTCTTTGTGTTTGTCTACACCCGTCCTGCTGGCTGACACTGTTGTTGGGTATGTGAGCCTCACTGACATGCATGTGTGTGTCCTATGGATATACATTTGGCTCACCACATGTCCTGCAGTGGGTTTTGTCACCTTGTCTAGTACTGCCTACTATGTTGACATCAGTATTTGTTAAGGATTTCATGCTGCTGATATAGGTGTCTACCATCTGTTGGCATCCCACTCAGCCACTTGATTCCCTAACACGCTCACATCCATACCAAAGATACAGGTAGCAGAATATACTACTCCATTCAGCAATTGATAGTGAGCGTGACTTACCTTGTAGCTGTGCCAGTATTGAGGATGGTGCTAGAGGGCTGACTATGTCAGATGCACATAGTACACTCCCTATATGTGGTTAAGCACAGGTGGTGTCATGTCTGGCATCCCATATGTGCAAGTCAGAGTGAGGTGTCATTCCCTGGGTTCCTACCGTGTAAGTGTATGTGCTATGCATTGCCTCTTTGCCAAGGGCTGGGCATATAGGCACGCCTCCTTCTGCCTACTGGGGCAAGCTCAAGTTGTTCATCCTCTGAGTCACTCTGTGCCTGTTCGGGCCTTGGCAATGGTGGGGGGCTGTGTGGCCTTGCCCCATGCTGTTCCTGCTGCAGCTGTTTCTGCAGGATCATATTGTGTAGCATGGCACATACAATAACAAGTTGGGTATATGTAGCTGGTGAGTACTGCAAGGCTTCACCGGATATGTTCAGGCACCGGAACTGTGACTTGAGCATCCCAAACAAGTGCTCTATTATGATTCTGGTCTGTGCATGTGCCTCATTACGGAGTTCTTTTTCGTGTGTATGTGTGTGCATCTCTGATGGGTGTCATCAGCCACGGCTCCAGTGCATAACCATCATCCCCCACTAGGTGGCCATATGGAATGTCCCCATTGGCAAATCTCTGGTACAGCTGCATCATATGCCAGATGTGGGAGTCGTGATAACTTCAAGGGCTGCCAGCACATGCATTCATTATAATGCCCTGGGCATCCCACATGACCTGGCAGTTGATGGAGGGGAAGCCCTTGCAGTATATGTAGACTCTACCCCACTCACTGGGTGGTGCTTTGATGTGTATGTGCATGCAGTCAATAGCACCCACTACCTCAGATATTCTGCTAATTGGTGGAAGAGACGCATATTGCTGGTCAATGCCTCATGGGTGTTGAGGAATATATGTGCTCACCGGCATGTGCTGGCATGGCATCCAGGAACTGGTGGAGTACCCTGGATGCTGATGCATGTGAGATCCCCATGATATCCCCAGTTGGCCTTTGCAAGGTACCTATGGCTAGTATACTTAAGCCTACACATTCCTTGATATCCACTGGGATGGATTCCCCTCTGTTGGTTCTGTGTGTAAGGCTTGGCTGGCACAGCTCAACAGTTTGCTGTAGGAGGTCCCTGTCCACCCTATAGCGTTCCACTATCTCGAGCTCATGTAGCCGCTGGTAGATTATCCTGGATCTGTACACTCTTCTCCTTCTCCTCACTGTGGGTTGGTCAACAGCTTCTAATCCTCACCACCCTCAGCCTCTTCCACATGCTGTTTTATGAGAGCAAATGCAGCCCCTATCATTTTGTTGCTTTTGTTAGGTAAAATTTCCCCATTTGTGGTCACCAGTGGTGTAGAGTTTGTGGGAAAAAACAGAGGGAATGGTGTTTGCATAGTTTATAGTAGTGTGCTGGGCTGGGTTGCTGCCTGTGTATTTGGCTGTTTCTGATACATTTCACCGGCCAGCTAAGCTATTTCTCCTTGATTACCTTCCTACTGCTGTTTTCCCTTCCCATTGCCTTCCTATTTAAGCCCCGAGGCACACCGCGCAAACCCAGTTCTCAGATGTGAACGGAGCTGCTATTCCCTGGTTTACTTTTTTTTGTTGTTGCTTAAAACCCTGTATGTGGCACTCACACCTGTTTAGGCAATATAAAGTGTGCTTGGCAGCTTCAGACACACCCCCTTCCTTAGCTCTGCTAAGCTAAGGGCAAACCCAAGCCACAGAGCTCCAATAACCTTACAGTATGCCTGACAGATCCCTCTATGATGTCAGCTAACTCTTAGGCTTGCACAGTGGTTTTCTTGCACCTACATGGTTGGGTGCAGGCTAGCCATGAGGGGAAATCTGTGATTCAGTATCATTCCCCTCATTTGCATAAAATTGCCTGTTAATGCCTAGTTTCAAGTCCCACACTGAGCCTTCCCCCTTAGCAACCACTATTCACTGGCCTTGTTGTCTTCTGCCTGCCATTGACTATAATGGCAAAATTGTGCCTTTTGCAGAAAATGCTTTTTTCAAGGTTTTACTTTTTTTTCCAGCCGATCCCATTTGTGCACTGCTGCCCTACGCTTAAATGGCCGGAATTGGCCAAAAAAAATAAAAGCTATTTTTTTTATTTTGCAACTGTTTTCCATGTTAATGGCCATATATTTGGTCATTGGCATGCTTTCCACATTATATACATCCTTTATTTGGAGCTGTCATGGCTCAGTTTTGTAGTTTGCAGAAATGTACTCGGTTAATAACTGAGTACATTTCTGCAGGTTACACTAATCCTGCACAGACAGCTGCTAGACTCCTGGATTACTAATTCACCTCATTTGCATGGTTTTCACCTGCAAATGGGGTAATTAGCATGCAGGAGCTGTGTCCATGCAGGAATAGTGCAGGAGCACTCATGAATATCCCAGGAGCTTGTTCCTGGATCTCTCGGTGGCCATATTGCCCCCAGCAGCTCCTGCACTATTCCTGCATGCAGTGCAGAGCTTGCTGAATCCTGGGAATAGACTGCACAGAAAGAGTCATGAGAAATAAACAAACAGGGTAGGGATGCAGCACAAGGATGGTCCACCATACTAAACCACATAAAGTAATGCACACAATAGTAGCATTGTGATGTTGATAACTATGTGACAGACTTACAAATGGGATCAGGAATGATGTTATTTATATGACTGGGAGGAATACTTGGGCTAAATGTCCTCTACAGCACAGACTCACCTACATATGTTGGCATGCATTAGGTTATCAACAATGCAGATGCATGTCACTTACCAGCAGGGATCAAATGAGATCCAAACATATCAAATGTAGGATTAAAGAAGTAGGAGTCAGATTAGAACCTCCAACCATGCATTCAAAAGGCAAACATCTATCCACCAAGCCAAACAATAGCTCTGGCGCACTCAGGAAACCAGTTGTGGCACTAGAAAATGAGCATAATAAATGCACCATTGGTCAAAGCATCACAATGTAGGCCCAGGAATGTTACAAGCCTCTGACAGCACTGATGTTTGACACATATGCCATGAGAATAGTCATGCATGCAGTATGAAATCTGTATTCCTGGTATTCTGCAATTACGGGTTTATCAATAGCATAGAGGGATATGTTACTGTGCAGTAAGTCCATGGCAATGCAGATGTAGTTAGCACTGAATTGCAACATGATGAACAGTATCAATTATGTATGGCAACAGGGAAGTAGGAATACTGACAGTGAAGCCACACAAATTCAAGTAACACCTTGTCAGATATCACATAGGTGGAACCCTCATATGTCATAGCACAGTATGGTTGCATGTTGCACATATGTGACATCTCTATCTGGGCATACAAATTGCACTGACAACATAGTAATGTCACAGGCTACTAATGCAGCTGTGGCACAAAGGTAAGCATGTTATGCATATGTGTAGCATATGGCAAAAAGTGTCAGTGGGAAGAACTGAGATCACATTAAAACCTAACAAATAATCCACAACCATTGTGAAACATGCATGTGTCCCAGTTCCAAGTATATGACACACACACACTTGAATATCTGATTTCACACACACACACACACACACACACACACACACACACACACACACACACACACACACACACACACACACATTTAGCAAAGGCTGGCACAGATTTACTAGGTGTGTCCCCTCTGTCCAGACTATAAGATTGTTTGCTGCCACCAGTCAGATACGCTAAGGCTCTTACAAACGGTAACCAATTATATTGTGTCAAATTAATACAAATATAAATGTGTTGACTGAAGCAGCAAGGCTTATCAGAGTGGCCACAGTGTTACTAAAATAAGCACACGTACTCTCAAGATGTTAAAAGTATTCTCTAAAGACCAGACGCAATGAAAAGGTATAAAATATTTAATAATGGATAATAAAACAGAGAACAGGAGAATACTTAATATTTAGTTGCAATAAAGAACAGAGTGTCAGTCACAGGAAATATAAAAATAACATAGTTGGATAAAATCTCACAGATGCAGAAAAAGAAATAATACAAAATGAATCTCACTGTACTTTTCCTACCTGATCTAAAGAGAAACTGTCCTTAGTTATCTCACTTAGTATCACAAGGGAAGATGTACTGCTGAGATGCTCACTTCCACAAGGCAAGATGAGATACTACACACTGACTGAACTCTACAACTAAACTAACTCAACTACAACTACTGAACTGTGATAACTGACATAGACCTTTTATATCAGATTCCACAGAAAAGCAATAATAAAAAAAAAACAACAAACTGCTGCTGCCAGAGTTCCATCATTCAGCTGGTTATAGAATGACATCAAATCTAGTCACCAACTGACTCTGGCACAATACACATTCAGAACTCTGTTAAGATTCTGTTGCAGCATTTTTAACATAAACATCATTTACAAATATATTTTTTCTACAAATATCTGTACAAATCAATTTGACAGTCAAATAACACAGGACCATTTACAAAACTTCTGCCAGCCATGCTGGCATATGTTACACATATACTGTCTTACTTCTCCTGATACAGCTGGCAATACCTCACAATGTCACATCTCTCCTCCACTTTGAAGACTCTAGCTAGTTGTTAAAGTATCCCTGGAAAAACATTGCTTGAGAGAAAGTAGCATGTCTGGAAACACATTAACCTATACCCTGTCTTGAGAATCCATCTGCACTGGCATTTCTGTAATATGGACTGGCTAATACAAGGGGTCCTCCCAAAGCCCCTTTAAGCTTTTGACATGCTTGCTCACAAGCTAGGGTGCACACTATCTTATCTGGCCTATTTTTCTTTGTCAGGTCTGTGAAGGGAGGAGCTACTGTACTATAATTGGGAATGAATGTTCTACAGTACCCCACTGTCCCCAAGAATGCTCTCACTTTCTATTTGGTAACAGAGGCAAGTCATGCCTAAATAGCTTCCTCCTTAGTAGGTTATGGCCTAATCTTACCACTCCCCACTCTCTTTCCTAGGTAGGAGACCTCTGCCATACCCATCTGACACTTACTGGGCTTAATGGTCCACCCTGCCTTTGCAGTATGTCCAGGACCTTCCTGACATGCTGAGGCTTCATTATGTTAACATAGCACAATTTTTGCCCCTGCCTCCAGCTAGCAGGTTTACCATATAATGAACATCACTGACCCTCATTACCCTTCATAGGGTCCCTCCCAAGCTGCCTGTAGCTTATTGTGTCTGACAGGAATGAGAACCATAACCTGCTGTCCCAGAGCATACTGTTGGGCTCAAGCATTCCTGTCATACCAGACATTTTTCAGCCATTTTTTAATTTCTCTAAGACTTTTGGGTTTCTAATACTATGACAGGAACGGACTCCATTCCTAAGTCAAAGTACAATTAAAGTTCATGAAACTAGTATTGTTTCACTGTTTGATGTCAGCCAATAGTGCTCTTCGCTGCACCCATAATGTGCCCAGTAATGACTCCTTCTGCAATTTGTACAGTGTTACATGAATTGGTAACATTTCGAAATATGATTGTAAATTCTTTTTTGTAAGACCCATTGCTCCTACTACTATTGGAACTGTCTAGGTAGCTTTCTTCCACATGGCTCTCATTTCTGCCTGCAGATCCAGGTATTTTATGACTTTCTGTCTCTCTGTACACAAGACACTGTAGTCACTGGGTGTGTCTACTTTTCTTGGACTACTATATCTGGTTTTCTAGCAGCTATCTTTTGAACTGTTGGTACTGGATGATCCCATGTGATATAAACCTCATCATTTTCTATGATTCTTTGTGGCTCATGTTTCCAGTCTTTTTCAACCACTTTGAAACTATAATGTTTGCACAATCTCCAGTGTAACAGTCTTGCCACATTATTATGCCTTTCAGTATACAGTCCCTCTGCTATTAATGCGTCGCACCCAGCAACAATGTGTGTAAATGTTTCCAATTTGGTTTTACAAAACCTATATATGTCTGTTTCTCCCACATGTTCTATGGACTTTGTAAACCAGCATGTATGTAGCCTGCTATCTTAGGCTGCCAATATTAATCTTTCATTTCTTGGTTTGAATTCACCTCTCTTTAACCATTCCTGCGTTCATTCTTGAACGACATGAGGCTCTTCCAGAAGTCTATACTTGCAACTATATTTATATTTTTTTCCACATTTCTTGCCTTCTCATCTGGTCCTTCACCTTATATTCATTCTTTTTTTTTTTTTTTGGCACATTCAGTTCCTGCCTGGTTTTTATCCACTTCTGGTTTGATTTCCATTCCTGCTTGACGTTAATATGCTTCTGCTAAATTAAGCCGAGACATCATCTTAGATTTATTCTCCTCATGTTTCAAAACTTACTTTCATTGCATTTGTTTCTTGTGAGGCCAGTAGATATGTGAGGAGTCCCACAATTGCAGATCTATATATGCAATCAATTTCAAGGAGGCCCATCCTTCCTTCGGAATGGGGAATATATAATCTTGGTATACACTGATTTTTATAAATCATTTGGTGAGCATGAAGCATCCTTCTTGTTTTAATATCCAATCTATCCAACACTTTTTGGGGCCAGTCAATTACTCCAAAACTATAAGTTAGGACAGGAAGAGCAAATTGATTTGTAGCTGCTCTTCTCAGGATTAATTTAAGTTTTCTAAAGTATTCCTTGCTGAGTTTTATTCACATTTCTTCGTGTTTTATTGCTGATCCTTCATCAGTTCCCAAGTGTTTATACACTCCCTCTTGCTCAAGTTCTTTTATATCACATTCTTGTCTCAAACTGATGTTTTCCTGGTGCTGCATTTTTCCTTTTTTAAAGGTTGCTTTTGCACATTTATCAAGACCAAATGACATTCCAATATCATCTGAAAAAGTTTTGACAACCTGCAGCTGTGCTTTCAATTCCTCATCTGATGAGCTATACAGTTTTAAATCATCAACAAAGAGAAGATGAAAAGTCATTAGACTTTCTTGTTTTCAAGGAGCCAAATTGTAGCCATGGTCTAAGCTGTTAAGTAAACAGTTTAATGGAGTAATGGCAAGGCAGAATAGCAATGGTGACAGAGAGTCATCCTGGAATATCCTCCTTTGAATTTTTATCCCTGGGATTATAATCTGTCCTTTATCATGGCTTAATTGCAAAGTGATCTGGCATTGTTTTGTGGTTACTGTAATGTAGTCAATCAGTGTAGGGTGTATCTTATACATTTTTAAGCACTCTTTTATCCATGAATGTGGGATACTATCAAATGCTTTTTTATAGTCAGTCAGTGCCATACTTAGATTCTTCCTCTTTTTTACAGTTCTCCACTATAACTTTATTTAACAACAAATGATCCTTTGTTCCATATGACTTTCTTTTATTATCCTTTTGTTCTACTGCCATAATTGAGTTTTCTTCTAAATGACTATAGACTCTGTCGGCATCAATTCCTGTATATTGTTTATAAATCGTTGGAAGACAAGTTATTGATCTATAATTTTTAGGATAGCTTGCAGGTTCACTCTTAAGTAAGAGCATTGTTTTTCCTGTTGTTAACCAGTCTGTTTGGGGTACGCATATAAATAGTTCTTACTCATGGCTAAATCCTTTTGCAAAGATGTTAATACTTTTAGCCAAAGGTTAGGTACTGCATCTGGGCATGGGGTTTTCCAATTATAGGCTTTTCTTAACTTTGTTTCAATCTCTTTGGCTGTTACTTCATCCCATTTCATATCCTGTACCTTTTACCCTCTTATTCTTTCTTTTACTTTTTCTATCCATTCAGCATCTTTGTTATGTTCCACACGATCTTCATAGATACTTCTCCAAAATATATCTATTTCTTCTTCTTTTTTTTGGCAGTCTTTCAATTCCTTTTACCTTATTTCCCAATTCTCTACAAAATTTTTAAGAACATCAATAAATTGCTTATTTTGTACTTTTCCTTTATACTTATCTTCGTATCTTCGAAGTCTTTCCGCCTGTGCTGAAATTTTTAGTTTGTTATTTGCGATAGTACATGATAGATCCTGGTCTGTTCTAATACTGCACATTACTTTTATCACATCTGTCTTTCTTAGTATTTTTGTTGATCTGTTCCCTCTTCTATAATCTTCTAACAGTGACACTTCTTGTCTTAGCTGCTTTATAGTTTTCTCCATTCAATATTTCCATGGTGGTATTCGCTTTCACCCCTTCCATTCCCTCGCTACCCTGTGTTCCTGTGGTAGAAATTTATCAGTTATTAATTTAGCAGCACAGTAATATATTCTCTTTACTTCTGTTATATTGCAGGGATCTCTACAGAGAGTCCTAATTACTGTGTTCATTTGTTTTATCAAATCTCTGACTTTTTCTGCTGTTGGGCTCCTGCCATGTTCTCCTGAGCCAAGCCCGTGAGCTCCCTAAGTCTTGTTCTGAGGTTTAGGACATATGCCACAACAGATTCCTTGTGGGATTCACACATCCGCCCACTCATCATGAAACAAATCTAAAGGCCCCCTCACTATATGCCCATACAGCAACTCAAAGGGAGAAAAACCTGTGGATTCATGAGGTACCTCTCTGCATGCAAACAGTATATGGAGCAAATATTTGTCCCACCCTCTCCTAAACTAGTCTGCAAATTCCCATAGTATGGTCATTAGTATAGCATTTAACCTCTTCACAAGATCATTAGTCTGTGGTGGCAAGGGGTAGTCTTTAGGTACTTCACCCCACAATGCTTCCACAGACAAGCTAGAAGGTCTGACTTAGAATTGGTACCCTTGTCATTCAGTATTTCTCTCGGGTAACCTACCCTGCTCATAATCTCTAACAAAGCATTTGCCACCTTCTCTGTCTTGATGGAGGACAGAGCCTTTGCCTCAGGGTATCTAGTAGCCTAATCTACTACCACCAGGATATACTTTATCCCTGTGGAACTTGGGGTATTCAGACATGCCATAATATCCACAGCTTCCCTTTGAAATGGCTCCTCAATCACAAGCAAATGCATCAATGAAGCTTTGACCTTATCTTCTGCCTTGGCTACCTTTTGGCACTGTTCACAGGTCCTGCAGTACCCTGTTACATCCCTTGTAATCCCAGACCAATAACAATTCTGCATAATATGACTCTTGCTATGCTTCATACCCATATAATCTGCAAAATGAATGTCATAGTCCATGACTAGAAGGGACAGATGGTAGGCTTTGGGCACTACCAACTGCTGTATTACCTCATCCTCTAGCCCTCCCTCATGTGTCCACTCTCTGTACAGTAACCCCTTGTTCCAGTATACAGACTCCCCTTTTACTTGAGCATCAGGTGTCTCCTTAGCTACCTCCCTCAAGCCTCATAAAGTAGGATCCAAAAGGTGAGTCTGTCTCAACTCTATCTTTGTAACTCATCCTAGCTTCCCTTTCACAGGAAGCCTTCTGACAATGGTGCCTCACTGACAACCTGGGTACTACCACTCACCTCTGTCCTTGCAGTCACCCTGTCCATGGGAACATCAGTACCTACCAGCAGCTGTGGTTCACTTTCAGGCTCACTGCTTCAAGGTATCTCTCTCCATGAAATAACCACATCACCAGCCCCAGATTCAGGCATAAGGTCTGTTTGGGTCCCCCCAGGCTACCAGACCTACCTGCCTGTCTCCAAGCCTCACTGCATGTAACTGCATGCACACAAGGTACTACATTATCAAAATCATTCCCTGTTAAGACATTTGCAGGGTTATCCTCAAACACACCTACCTGCTTGTTCCCTTTTCCACCCTCCCAGTCAAGGTAAATACTAACCAAAGGTACTAGGAATGGGGTCCCTCCCACAGCTCTAACTGGTGTGGACTGCCAAAGCAAGTACTACTCTTCTTTAACCACTGCAGCCTTTACAATGGATATGTCAGAGGCTATGTCTCTTTTAGCAGTGTCCTGTCTTCCATACACTAAGATAGGATACAAATATGGTGATAGTTTAATACCTCTGTTGTCTCCAGACAACTTAACACTGGACGACAGTTATTCCCACTTACTGGCTCTCTCATCGTTTGTTCCCTACCTTGCTTCAGTGGACATTTGTATGCTACATGGTCCCTCTGGTTACATTTAAAACATATAACCATTTATCCTGGCTGTGTACCTGAACCAGTGGCTTCCCCTGTTATTGGTACACTCTGTTGGGGTGATTTAGGCTGCCCACCATAGGTTCCTTTATATCCGTGTGCTGCACTGGTTATCAGCTTCTTATTCAGTGATGACCTACTTGCTAAGTGTCAATCCCCTTTTCTCTACAGCTCATCTGCAGAGTTACATTGTTGCTTTGCCAACCAGATTCTCATTTCCTCAGACAAAGTGCTAAGGGCTTGCTCCCTCACCAAAAGGTCTGCCAGCATTTCAAAAGTGGTGACCTGACACACACTCACCCATCTATGAAAATAAGTGCTTAACTCAGCAATATCATCACATACACTTTCATCTGTCTTGTGTCTATGCTCATGAAATGTTTTTTCTGCAAGCTTCAGGTGTTAACTTAAAACAGTCTAGCAAACATTGTTTTACTCTAGCATAGTTTAAACAATCAGTATCAGACAATTTAGAAACAGCAGTTACACCTTTACCTTGGAGTAAGGGGATCAGGAACCATACTCAGAGCTCATGGTCAGCATTGTACTATTTACATACTCTTAAAACTATATGAATAAAACTATTAAAGTCACCCCCTCTGTGAATTGTGGATGAAAGTTACTGTCCTTTATTGGTTCTGGGGTCCAGTTGTTCACTTCTCCATTACCTCCATGACTTTGACGAAGAGTCAACATCTCCCTCTCGTGTTGTCGCTGATTTTTTTTTCTTCACCCTCCAAATGCCACAGTTTTTCTTCAGTCTCCAAATGCTGCAGTCTCTCTTCAGTCTCCAAATGCCACAGTTTCTCTTCAGTCTCCAAATGCTGCAGTGTCTCTTCAATCTCCAAATGCTGCAGTCTCCCTTTGGTCACCAAACATCTGGCCTCCAGATCATGCTGATGCTGCTTCTCCTTTTCTTCAGCCTCCAAATGTCACAGTCTCACTTTGGTCTCCAGTTCAAGTCTGTTTTCGGTCTCCAAATGTTTGGCCTCCAGTATGAGTTTCTTTAACTCCAGATGGATTTTTAAGTCCTCTGAGGAAAAGATGAATTGTCCTGTTTCTGAAGGGTGCACATCCCCATCACCGGACTGGCTATTTCCCTGTTTTCTAGACCATGCTGAAGCTGTGTTTAATGCTGAAATCATATCCTTAGTCAGGCTGATATGCACCAGTCCTTTGGCTTCGCACACCTTAGCCAACTGGTTCTTTGACAGCTTGTTATAATCCTCTGCTGACATCTTTGCCTGCTTTCCCTGACTAAACTAACACAAAAATAAATAAAACTGCTGTGAAACTGAAACTCTGATTGATTACATTCTTGCTGTTGAGAGTACACACACCTTCAGTGACAACTGCTTGCAAGCTACTAAAGTTCAATTAATATCCCACCACAGCCATCTATATGTGATGCCCCCTCTTTACCCTGGGCCAGTAATCAAGGAGCCCCAATCCTCACCACTGACACATGTGAGAGGCAGGCAATAAAACATAGGAATGGATCTACATAGTATTTCAAATGTAGGTCTCTGCATCAAACACCATTTCCCTCAAGAGCGCACAGGAAAACTACTCCAGACCTGGGCCTCTCTGTTTCTCCAGATCCCAAACAAGACTTACCTTGGGGCACTGTGTCCTAGTTCCAAGTATCTGACACATACACTTGAATGTCTGATTACACACACATCTGGGAAAGGCTGGCACAGATTCACCAGCTGTGCCCCCTCTCTCCAGACTATAAGGTAGAATGCTGCCACAAGCCAGATAGTCTAAGGCTCTTACAAAGGGTAACAAATTATACTCTGTCAATGAAAAAGTATAAAAATATTTAATAATGGATAATAAAAAAAGAACAGGAGAATACTTAATATTTAGTTACAATAAACAGAATTTCAGTCACAGAAAGTATAAAAATTGCACAGCTCGATAGCTCACAGATGCAAAAAAAGAAATAGTACTAAACTAATCTCACTGTACTTGTCCTAACTGAACTAAAAAGAAACTGTCCATAGTTATCTCACTTAGTATTGCAAAGCAAGATGTACTGTTGAGATGCTCACTTCCACAAGGCAAGATAAGATAACTACACACTGACGGAACTGTACAAATAACTAATTCAACTACAACTACTGAACTGTGATAACTGACATAGATCTTTCATATCAGGTTCCAAAGAAAAACAAAAACAAACAACAAATTGCTGCTGCCAGAATTACATCCTTCAACTGGTTGTAGAATGACACAGCATCTAGTCACCTGACTCTGGCACAATACACATTCAGAAGTCTCTTAAGAGTCTGTTGCAGTATTTTTAACATAAGCAACTTTTACAAGTATATTTTTAATGCAAGCATCTGTACAAATCAGTTTGACAGTCAAATAACAGAAGACCATTTACAAAACTTCAGCCAGCCATTATGGCATATGTTACACATACACTGTCTTGCTTCTTCTGGTACAGCTGGCAATATCTCACAGCATCACATCAACATAGAGGATACCATGTGAATGAGACATCCAGGGACTGTACACTGTACTAAGGTGATAAAGGAGCCGCTCAGGGATGTTATCCTCTTGAAAAGCTGATCTTAAATCACTTGCTTGACATTTTACAGAGTCATGGACACTGATGGGATGTGTGGCCAATAAATTAACAATGAGGCCCATCTGCAGAGCACACTACCTGATAGCTGAGGATTATGGCCACCCGTTTCTGTTGATATAATGTTCTGCATCATCTGATTATGTTTTTTTTTTTATTGGTAAGTGGGTGCAGTCTATTTTAGCAAAGATATAGGGAAAGTTAATGATAGCATAGAACTGTTCTATGTCAGTCTGGCACTCTCTGGATGTTTCTGAGAACTGGATCAATTCCTCTGCCTAGTTGCACGTAACAGCCAGAACTGTACAATGTGACTTGCAACTGTCTGGGATAACCCTACAATGTCACCCATATGCCACTAGAATGTCCCAAAGGCCAGTATATCCAGTCTGTGGCATATCTTTATTTCTCTTGTGACTGGATTACCCCCACAGACTGCATAAGGACATATAGAGTGCACACATATCCAATACACAGTTTGCATAGGCTTTCTATTTAATCTATATCTATCAATCATGCCCTGGTCAGAGAGCTGGCTTAACTGGAGCATGGCTCTCTGCTGTGCTGGCTGTCTCCTAGGATGCATTGGTAGTCATCCTCCGATATAGTTTGTAGAACCCCAGACTAATAAAGTGCATTCACTGTAGCTTGCATCTTTTTTAACTTTTTCTGTGGAATCTGTAAGAATATGTAGGATTTCATCAGAAACATAGAAAATATGATCAGACTTATGGCCTCCGCAGAGTACATTCATCAGAGTGTCCTCATACTATTTTCCTGCATTTTATTGCCTTTGTGCACACCTGTTGTGTTTTGGAACCCAGCATGCATGAGCATAGTCTGCAATTACCCTACAGTGAATAAATTAGTACTTGAAATGTTGTTTTGATAGTTCTTGAAATCACATCCTCAGTCTGTTTGCTGAAATCTTTGTTTGGTGCACTGTGTTGTCTACAATTTCCTTTTGGAATCTGGCCCTAGGATAAAGCCTTCACAAGGAAACACAGTAAAATCAGTCTGCTGAAAAAATATATTGCATTTCTTATGAATATCAGTATGAAACACCTCACATATGTATTCTAACAGATTTCTATAATATTTAATCAAATGCATTCACTACACCCGGGCTTTTCTCATTACTTATGGCTTTTTGATTTCTATTTACAAATATTGAGAAATTATCACCTATCCCATCACAGGCCAGATTCTAAAAGGAAAAGTAGTTACTCCAATTCCAAGTCCCAAACCTAGGTTTCTATCTCACTTGGCATATGTTAAGGAGATTGCCACAAACCTTCACCTAATTCTGAAAGGGAAATGGGCTTGCATTACCAAAACACAACAGAGTTGTATACTGTCAAAGCAGGGGTGAAGCAAGCAAATTCCATTTTGTACTCACAAGCTGTGCTACACCCACTACTGGACACATATCACTTAAAAAAGGACACATCTCTCAAAATGCTACCCCAAGCACTTAATAAATGTAACTAACATTTTCATCTGTTCCCACTAAAATTATCAAAAATATGTTTTTTTAGACTATCAATATTACATTTGTTAAAGACATTCATTTAGACATGTATAGACATAATATGACTTGCTAGAAGCCATGTTGATATGCTGCTCAGAAAGAAAATGTACTTCATAGAGTACAAAGAGTATGCCTGGCTGCACCCTTGTGTCAAAGTTCACAAATGTACAACAAACCTGAAGCATTAGAGTGTCCTACTGAAGAGTTGTTTTGGTGAAGTAACAGCTCTGCCTGTATGTGGGATTCATTACTGCATGCATTACTTGGTGCGAAGCCTAACAGCCAAAGTAACAGGAAAAATACAATTAATAACTCACTCAGATCAAAGCAACAATAAAGAAGTATATTTGGTCATTTTTTTCATCAAACAGTATTACAGTCTCTCATAGCCTTTCCAAACAGTGGCTTTCTCAGATTGTAGGCTTTAACTAGGCCAAATCACAGCTCTAAATGCTATACGTTTCTTTTAAGTGTAATTCCCAATTTGCTCTCACACGCCATACTTTCCAGGGACTTCAAGACAAGCTCTAGATCCTCAAATCTGAAGCTCCACTTGAGAAACAAACATCTTGATTCTAGCCATCTAAGCTATTTTCTTTTACATCTGCATAATGTGGCAATCAATCCCTTGTTAAACTGATTAATATATAGGGTTTGCTTTACTTGTATTGTGAAAATATTCTCACATTCCATACTGAAACACACATACATGCACATCACTACATTTAGCTGAATGATGCTTTGCTTCATAGAATGTAGTGAAGTTTAGTTAAGTCTGAACAGAAAAGTAAACACATGTCTTTTTGAGTGAATGCCTTTTATGCGGCAAAGGAAAGTGTGTATATAATAGGGTTTAGTATATCTGTAAGTGTGCGTGGGTTAGGATAAGAGTAGGGGTTAGGTTTATGGTATGTGCAAGTGTGTGTGTGTGTGTGTGTGTGTGTGTGTGTGTGTGTGTGTGTGTGTGTGTGTGGGTGTGTATGTATATATGTTGTGTGTGAGCGCATACGCACATCCACATGTGTGCACGTGTATATGATGATTGTTAGGGAAGCCTTGTGTATTGGTAGTGTTGTATAAAATGTTTTTCTAAGGTAAGGTGCATGGTTAGGGGCAGGGTTCGAGTTAGGGTTACAAAGTTGAAGCAGGGAGGCACCCTACCCTCCTTTAAATAATTGTATTTAATGAATTTTGCTGAATTGAATTACTGCTAAAAATATTTTTTCTTTATTTTAAAAAACAATGTTACATGCAAATGAAGGGGAGAGAAGTGGGTGCAGCCTTTACTCCCATATATGCAGACCTATTCATGGGTACCTTTGAAATAATGTAAATTTACGACATACAGTCAAACTGTCATCTGGATGATTGTTGGTTGGTTAGTTTGACAAGGCCCCCATTCCAATTTATTAGCAATCAGGGACTATTAGAATAATGGGATGGATTTGTAAAGATTTATGTCAGAATGTGCAAGAGTTCTGAGCAAGATTTACAGGAAAGACAGTAATTTGCAAATACATCTCAGTCTGACAAATTTATTTATTTATTTTATTTATTTATTTCACATTTGGTTACTGGGAATGTCCAACTGAGCAAGAAGCCCATTTTCAGCGGAGGCCAGGAGAGAAAAGCTCCAACACAAATAAAAGGAACAGAAAGTACAAGTTTTACGTAATTAACAACAGAAACTAAACAGGGAAAAAGCCAAATTAAAGATAAACAAGACAAAAGGATTATATAGATACATTTTTCATAAGAATGTAAACAAGCATATATCTAAGCATAATAGACAAAACTTAAATTTTAACAAAGAAGATTAACAATTGTATCTACAGATATATATTTTAAATAGGAAATTTGACTCAGTTAAAAAAACATGTGGCAGATATTATGTTAGTATAGGAGGCACAGTTACATCATGAAGGAATTGCATAGACAGAAGTGTTAACATTAGAAAGTGACTGTATAATTGCTCAGGTTAGTTGAATATTATATAGACATCCTTACTTGTTAATAGTACTAACAGAGAACAGGAGATAGGGATAGTGAAGATGGATCATGTGAGGAGTAAGAAATTAAGATGGAAGGTTGATTTATTAGTACAGGGACTTAGTGAGTAGGTACAGTATTGAAAGGGATCTAGAAAGGGAGTGGGAAGGTGAGAGTAGAGGTGAGAGTAGCAATGGACGTAAAGATAGAGGAAAGGAGGTTGGGGAAGAGGAAGCTTGAGTGAGATAACAGAACTTAGGGTACAGTAGAGGGAGTGAGAGATAGTTTGGTATGGAACATGGATAGATACGTGACTTGAGTAAGAAGTCTTTTAGTTTATGTTTAAAATTCTTGAGAGTTGGGGTTGTTCTGATATCTAGGGGTAATGCATTCCATAGTTTGGCCACTGAGTAGGAATACAGACACTGACCAACAGCTTTGTTTGGTTTATGTGGAGTTAGAAGCTGTTTGTCTTCAGAAGAGAGAGCCTGACTAGGTGTGTAGATTTGGAGTATTGAATTTAAGGTGGTACACAGATCTTGGGTTCGTAGGTGTTGTGGGAGTTCTAGCCAGTTAAGGTGGTAAGAACAGAACAGTGGTGTTTATAGTATAATACACCTGTTGCAACTTTTGCAGTTTTGTTATAACATGATTCAAGCTTGCTTTTTAGTGTAATATGGAGAGTGGTTACAATGGGGTTACCATAAAATAAGGAGGGCAGTAGGTAGGTTGTGGCTAGTGTTGTTTTGGTGGCTATACCCATGAGGTTTTTGTGCCGAGAAAGCATTCCTAGTTTATGGTGAGTTTTTTGATAGTTTTATTTATATGATGGTCAGAGGTAAATTTATTATCAATTACCCCTAATGATTTGGTATGTGGGACCAATTCAGTTTCTATCCTATTTAAGAAATATATCTTAAAATTAGTTGGGAGTATCCTAACTGTAAAAATGAGGAGTTTGGTTTTCTTGGGGTTGAGTAATAGTTGAGAATTATTGAGCCAAGATATGATGGAAGAGAAGGCAGTTTGGGTTATTTGTCTAAAGTGTGATAAGTTTTTGAAAGAGGAAATGAGAGTTGAGTCATCAGCATATTGAATTAGGGAACTTTGGCAGGAAGCAGTATGAAGATCATTTATAAGGGTGTTGAAGAGGAGGGGTCAAAGGATGGATCCCTGTGGGACTCCTGTTTTGTTGGTTAGATATTGTGTGAGACATCCTTGCCATTTTATGCTTTGTTGTCTTTCAGAAAGGTAACTAGAGAACCATCATAAGGGGGGACAAGAAAGGCCAAGGGAAGAGAGCTGCTGTAAGAGTTTAGGGTGTGAGACAGTATCAAAAGCTTTCAATAGATCAAGAAATAATGCTGGGGTTAGTTGACTGGAGGTGTTGCTATCTTATCCACGAAGGATATAATTGTGATTGCACTGTCTCTTGATCTAAAGCAGGGTTGGGTAGGTGTTAGTGGTCAATTGTAGATAAAATGGTCAAGAAGTTGTCTATAAACACATTTTTCTAAGAGTTTGGAGAGAGGAGATAGGATGGAGATTGTGCAGTAGTTAAACAATTCATTAGATTTTCTACCTTTATCTAAAGGAGTTATAATACATTTCTTTCAAATTGAGGGGATCTGGGATTCAACGCTATTGATGAGAATATTGACTGGACAGGCAATGGTGGCAGTAGCAGTTTTCAAGTATTTGTCTGGAAGGTTGTCAGCAGAGAGAGAGAGAGAAAAGTCTTATTTATGTAGTAGGTTAGGTACATAGCTAGTGGAAACAGACTGCAGTGAGAGGCTTAGAGGTTTAGCGGCTGTACTTGAAACATTTTCAAATGAGAGGGATAGGGGTGTAGTATGTTTGGGTGACTTTGAGAAAGAGGTGAATTCAGATTGTTTGTAGAGTTGGGACTGAGGGGCTTGCTAGGATCATTGAATAAGTTGGCTATAACTATCGATATTTTGAGTGTTAAACAATTTAACAATTTGAGATAGGGATTTGTCTACGAATGGGTTAGGGTTTTGTTTGGACCCTGGGGTGAGTAGTGAAGAATTAGTAGACAAAAACTTTTTTGTGGTTGGTTAGTTGTCGTGCAAAATACTGTTTCTTATTAATAGCTATTATAAGCTTTTTTGCCTGATTCCATAGTTGTCTATAATTTGGAAGATTTAGGTAATTTCTATTCTTCTGATATTACTTCTAAGCTTTGTCTTTATTAATTAGAAGTTTTTTGTGGACCTTGTTAACCAGGGTGCATGATTAATTTTCATTCTTTTGGTTGAAGTGGAGTTAGGCTAATGTATCTCATGTCTGATAAGCAGTAATATAGGAGCAATAACAGTCATACTCAAAAAACATATGCTACTGAAGAACTGTGCATAAGTAGAGATATTCCCATTAGGAAGGTACATGTTTGACAGGTACAGAAAACCAAACATGTCTGAAATATGTGGAAAACATCGAAAGAACATACAGGTGCATTAGCAATATTCCCATTAAACTACCAATATCTGCAAACACACACACACACACACACACACACACACACACACAGATCTATATATATATATATATATATATATATATATATATATATATATATATATATATATATTTTACATTTGTTTACCAGGGAGGTCCGACTGGACAGAGTTGTCCATTTTCAGCAGAGGCCCAGCGATAAAAGCTTCAGAACAATTGCTAATATACAATGCATAAGATATTTACATGAGCATTGTGGTTTAGACATACAATTAAAAGTATAGCAGGTAGCAACATATGATTGTTGTTCATACAGTATGTTAAGTAGAGATAATCTTGAAGATGTAGTGAAGATAAGACAAGAAAGGAAAAACAAAAAAAAAAAATATATATATATATATATATATATATATATATATATATATATATATATTAAATATCTCTCTCGCTATATATATATATATATATATATATATATATATATATATATATATATATTTATTTATATGGGTCTACTTTAGAATGTCTACCGTTCAGAATGCCGACTTTCATACGGCCGATACCATATGATCGACATTTCGAAATAGCAACATCCTGAAATAGCACCATTTATCTACCTGTAAACACAGTAAAACTGTGTTATGCAGGGGGGCAAGCCCCTCTGCACCCCTCACACCACCTGCTACTTAAATATTCTCAATCCAAGATCACACTACAGTGCAGGAAAGGGGAATCTCCCAGTCCAACACTGTAGCGGGATCTCCTCTAGCATTTGTCGGCTTTTCAAGCGTTCGCTCATATGGTGTCGACCATATGAGTTTCGAACATTTGAAAGTTCGAACAAATGAAGGGTTCCCATATACATATATGTATATATATATATATATATATATATATATATATATATATATGTGTATATATATATATATACATATATATATATATATATATATATGTATATATATATATATATATATATATATATATATATAGGGTCTATATTATAGTATCGAAGTGTTTAAACTTCAAATGCTATAATATCGACCCATTTTTGTCGAAAGCTCAAAATAGCAAAGCTACAGAACTTCGAAATCTTACCTAGGGTAAGATTTTGGTTGTCCATTCCATGGCTTCGCTATTTACTCTACTGTGGTGGGAAGGTTACGGACCGGGGTAAGGTAAGTATGCGAACGGAGGTTACGGACTGGGTTAAGGTAAGTGAGGGAATGGATCAGGGTAAGGTGAGTGTGCGATAGGGACATTAGGGTTAGGGAGCGGGTAAGGTGAGTGTGTGATAATTAGTGACTTTAGGGTTAGGGAACAGGTAAGGTGAGTGTGTGGAAGTTAAGGACTTTAGGGTTAGGGAGCGCGTAAGGTGAGTGCATGGTAGTCAGGGACTTTAGGGTTAGGGTTTGGTTAAGGTGAGTAGATAGGTAGCAGTGTAGGGTTAGAATTATGGTTTTGTTAAGTGTATGTGTGTGGTTTATTTATTTTGGTGTGCTCGTGTTGTGTGTTTTTGTTTCAGAACAGCGAATCTTTTCCCTGGGAAAAAATTCTCTGTTCTGAATGTTCGATATTTTGTGGTTTAGATATTTTAGGTACGATGAAATAGCATTCGCTATTTAAATTGTACGATAGGGTAATATAAATGCTATATATATATGTGTATATATATATATATATATATATATATATATATATATATATATATATATGGGTCCCCTTCACATGGTTGAAATTTCAGAATGTCGAAGACCATATGACTATGCGGAACCGGCATCTCCGTACAATGTGAAATGGAAAGACTTCCATCTTCCACACTGTAGTACGATCTCAGAGATGGTATATTTAAGTTCTGGGGGGTGTGGGGGTGGAGCACCCCACAGGGGGATGAATAGCCTCCTGCTAGAAGCATGAAGGTAAGTTTTTGTTGTGTTCTTTTTTTTTATTCCATGGTCAACATTTCAAATGTCGATCATATGGTCTTTGACATTTGAAATGTCGACCATGTGAAGTAGATCCATAGTATAGATAGAAATAGATATAATAATAGATATAAATTATAAATATATCTGTATTAATATATATATGTATATATATATATATATATATATATATATATATACATATATACACACACACACACACACACACACACACACACACACACACACACACACACACACACACACACACACATACACAGTGGATACATAAAGTGTACACACCCCTGTTAAAATGCCTGGTTTTTGTGATATAAAAAATGAGACCACAATAAATCATTTCAAAACTTTTCCCACTTTTAATGTGACCTATAACCTGTACAATTCAACTGAAAAACAAATCTGTTAGGGGAAAAATATAAAAAATAAAAAATGTACAATACGCTGGTTGCATAAGTGTGCACACCCTTAAACTAATACTTTGTTGAAGCACCTTTTGATTTAATTACAGCATTTAGTCTTCTTGTATACACACCTGCCATCAATTAAAGTGACTCTGATTAACCCCAAATAAAGTTCAGCTGTCCTAGTAGGATTATCTTAACATTTACTCAATTGGCTGCTACAGCAAAAGCCATGGTTTGCAGAGAGCTTACATAGCATCAAAGGGATCTCATTGTTGAAAGGTATCAGTCAGGAGAAGGGTACAAAAAAATTTCCACAGCTTTGGATATATACTGTAGGACTTCTGTGAAATTTGCAAAGAACTGTATGGCAAAACGGTAAGCACATATGGCCTCTAATGAGTGCTTTCACAAAATTGTTGATGCACTACTCAGTCACAAGTTATTATCTTTGGGTGCACCCATTGTGTCTTGGAATCTGGCAGGATTGTATACAGATCGCATTTGTCCTACACTGTATAAATTATTACTTATGTGTATTGTTCTGTATATTATGGAATCACAACAGCCCTCCCCTGACATCTTCCTTTGGTGCACTGTGCTGTCTGCATTTTTCTTTTGGAATCAGGCCTAGTGGGTTTGGTATAGTTTCTCTATTAGAACTATATTGTTTAATATTGATTTTCTGGTTGTGGAAATTACTAAACAGTTGCTTGAGATTTCATCTACAAACATTTATAGAAACCATTTTCAAAAACTACTTTGTTCCTCAGTACAGTTGTTATCCACCCTTATTACCAAAACTATTCCAACATGTCAGTTTATGAGGGCACATAGAATTTGTACCTCTGAACAAATTTATGAACAGACTTCAAAAGATTTAATCGATCACTTTTCAAATATGGGATACCAGATACAATGTTGGTGAAGTGAAATCTGAAAAACACCCAGAAATAAATTATGAACATACCAACAAAAATGACTCTCATAGATATCATCAATTTATTTTGTGACTGTTTTGACAGCAATACCAGTCAGGTTCAGCAGGTAATTAATAAATACTGGCCTGTACTGCTAATCAACAATATTCTGTATCGTTATCTTGCATCAGAATGCAAATTTAGCTTTCAATGAAGCAGAATTTTGGCAGGACATTTTAGCTCTTTTAAAAAAGAAAGCAATCCAAGAATTTCTAAGTATCCTGATTCCTGAGAACAAGATTCATGGGTGTGGTATTTGTCACAAGTGCAATTTCTGTAGCTGCATTCTTCTTACTATGTCAAATTTTTATAGATCATTTGATATTCATAGTCACGTTACTTGTTGCACACAGTGGGTAACATATTCAGTAGTGTGCAGATGTGTTAGTTTATATGTGTGACAAAAAAGAACTTTCAAGACAAATTAATTTGCATCTGGGTGATACCAGATGTAATAAGACACATAGTTCACCTTATAAACAGTACCATATGATGCCCTTACATTCACTGCTGCAGTATTTATTACTTATGGGATCCCTGCCATGAAGCCCTTTGTCCAGCTAGTTTACCAAGGTCTACCATTGCTTCAAGGTACACTGAACATCACCTACACAAACTTCTCATGTAGCATAAGGCATAAAGGTAATGTTCAGATGAAATATCCTCAGAACTTCTTTGCCGCCAGTCCGAACACTGTTTTTAACTGTCAGTCTGTTTGTCTCCATCCATTTTTTGATATTTTTCTGTTTGTTACACTTTCAGTGATTACTCCTGTTTGCTGAAGTCCTCCACCATTGCAGATAAGTACCCAGTTGGGGTTTTTTGTTCTTTTCTTGATTTTTGTGTGCAGTTTGGGGGGTTAATGTCATCCAGGAAGGGTAAATACCAGTGTAGGAGAAGATTCCCCATAAAGACCGCCACAATAAGTGTCTTTTTTGCCTAGGAGCTTCTCATGACCTTACACCTTGTTCAATTTGTCAGGCATTTGTCCCAAAAACCTTTTGTAGTAGGCTTTCTTCCCTTTCATCGTAACTTGAGAACCAGTGTTTTAAACCTTTTACTAATGATGCTATGAAAGGAACTTTCTGCCCCGAGGGTCAGCCACCAGGGATGAGTTATTATTTTATTATTTAACATTTATTTTACCAGGATAAGTCCAACTGGACATCATGTATCTTTTTTCAGTGGAGTCCTGGGGAGAAAAGCTCCAAAGAAATAACAGTGTACATACATACTTTAGATAACAATAAAACTGGCATACAAGATAAGAGAAACAATGAAGTACAAAAAACAATTATGTAGCACAATAAGATACTCAGGAGTAGTACCATTATTTACAATATATACAAAAAGTACATTTCAGGTGAGAGTATAGTGCATGCGGAAAAGTGGGTCTTCAAGGGAGGTCTTTGCAGTTGCAAAGAGGGCTAGTATTGAGGTGTAATTTAAGAAGGCCTTTGAAGGTGCCTGTGTGACTTTGTAGCCTGAGTTCAGGTGGGAGGGTGTTCCATGCTTTGGCAACATCATGGGAGAATAAGGCCTCCCTAGAACTGTTATTGCCTGGATTAACTTCAATCAGGTTTTTGATACATGAACATAGCTCCCTTTTAGGGTTGCAAAAGTTTAGCATCTCGGCAAGGGCAGGGCACTTCCCCAGATGGAAGAGAATTTGATGGGCTATGATCAGTTGGTGGTAGCGTAGGAGGTTTGGAAATACTAACCAGTGCAGTTTAGTTAGGGATAGGCAATGGTGGGAATGTGATCTATTATTGGCAGTGAACCTAGCTATTTTATTGTAGCATGTAGAGAGTTTGTTCAGGTTGGTTTTGTTAATATTGGTGAGAACTGGAGAGACATAAAGTAGTGTTGATAAGAGATGAATTCTGGCTATTGTTCTAGTCTCAGGGGTTAGGAATAGTTTGCAATGATAAAGGCAACCTAGTTTTTTATGGACTTTAGAGATAGTTTGGGATATGTGCTTGTTGTATTTAAGTTGATGATCAATAGCGATGCCTAAGAGATTAGCCTCAGTTACTGGAGTGATGAGGGTGCCATTGGTAGACATGATGGTAAAGGTGGCGTTGCAGTGTTTGATTGGGTGGAATAGTATTAGCTGTGTTTTTTGAGGGTTTAGTATTAGTTGGTAGTTGTTTAGCCAGTTCTCTTCCTCAGTGAAGGATTCGTGGGCTTTACTTTGAAGTAATTGGATATTTGTTGCTGAGCAGATTAGGGTAGTGTCATCCGCATGCTGGACAATGTTGGCTTTAGTGGTAGCTAGGTGGAGATTATTTGTAAATATGTTGAAGAGAAGGGGGCCAAGGATTGAACCTTGTGGGACGCCACATGTGACAGGGAGTGGGGGGGATAGGGAGTTGCCCCATTTGACAGATTGTGACCGGTTGTTTAGGTAACTGTTAAACCATTGTAGAGTGGGGTCATCAAGGTTGAGTTCTGCTAGACAGGTGAGGAGTTTGTTATGGGAAACTGTATCAAATGCCTTATATAGGTCTAAGAAGGTGGCAGAGACCAGCTTTCCTTGGTTCCTGTGTGAGTTTATGGTATTGGAAAAGTTAATTAGGGCAGTGTTGGTGCTATGGGGAGGTCTGAATCCATGTTGGGTTTTAGTTAGAAGGCTGTTGGTTAGCAGGTTGGTAAGAAGTTGGTGGTGGATACATTTTTCTAGAATTTTTGAGAGAGGTGATAGGATTGCAATGGGATGGTATTTGGAGAGGTCAGTAGATGGACCTCCCTTGTGGAGGGGGATGATATATGAGATTTTCCATAATGAAGGAATAGTATGCAGGGCGATAGATCTGTTAATAAGTAGGGAGATGGGGTAGGCAATGGCCTTGGATGCAATTTGTAGATATTTAGCTGGAAGACTGTCAGCAGCTAGGGTGGTAAGTTTGAGTTTAGCTAAGAGATTTTGAATGGTAGATTTTGGTACTGGGGTGAGTGTGAAGGGGGGTGGAGTTAGTCTGGTAGTGTAAGGGTTGAGGTTGGGATGTGGGTGATATTGCACTTACCAGGTTCAGTAATGAAGATGTAAAGTAGTTATTGAAACTAGAGGCTATATGTGAATCAATACCTTTGATATCTGGGGTGGTGTGGTGACTTTTCCAGGCTGGAGGATGTTGTTCACTGCAGCACAGAATTTCTGTGGGTTGTTGTTATGTTTCCTTTGTAGGGAAATATAGTGGTTTATCTTAAGGTCCAAAGTAAGTAAACCAAGACAAAAACTTGCCCGGCAACAACAGGACCAGGAATAACCACTTAGAATGATTTAAAATAAACTTTTATTAAACAAAAATAATACCAAGTGCTTTTGCTCGGCTATTACCGAGCTTTTTCAAGGTGACAAAACATCTGATGCTCAAATTAGAGCAATTAAATACATTTGAACATGTCACATGACCGTCCTTAATTGATTTAATTTTTTTTAAATATTTTAAAAACTCTTTTAAAGAGCATCAGCTCAAATCAATTAAACAAAAGACAATCCGACAAGTCTTGTGCAAATGGCAAATATATGTTACTAAAAATCATCTTAATGAAATCTATCTCAAAAAGTCTAATCAAAACAACCGGGAAATCAAAATGCACATAAAACTAAGTATACAGGTCAAGCTAAAAATATTTAAAAATATGTGAGTGTTTAAAAATGTATATAAAAATGTATATAGATAAATAAATATATAATATTCCTATGTAATCATTGTTTAAACTACATCTGTGTTTTATACCAAAACACAGAGTTGTGTTGACCTCTGTTGTTAGGTAAACCCTAATTACATACATCCATTACTGTAACAGAATAGTAATAAAATAAAAATATAATTGGTTCTGATCAAAAAGGGTATATCATAAACACTTTTAATAGATGTTATAAATGGGCCTTCCTCAACTTCAAAACACTGTTAATGTTATTGTTCTCATTCAAACCGGGAAACTTCCCTGCATCCAACCTGAACTGCCAATATAGCTCACAGTACTCCAGTCTGGTTTCCCAGCTACCTCCCCTAATATCCGGAACAACCTGTTCTAAAACCATAAATTTAATTTGCAGGTTCTTACATGTCTGGGAGTGTTTATAGAAAGCGTTACTTTCTTTAGCTTTAGAGATGTCGTTAAAATGCTCGTAAACCCTTTTTCTTAAATGTCTTTTGGTTTTACCGACATAGAAACTGTTACAGGTTAAACATAACCCTAGATAAACTACCCCTTTAGTTCCACAGTTATAGTATTTCATTGAGCTGAATTTAAATTTCCTAGAGGGGATACACACCGTATCTTGGTTAAGCATTGCACAGCATTGCTTACAACTCCCACACTGGTGGGTGCCAAGCTTAGTTCTCATTATGTTTAGCCTTAAATCACTTTTCTTCTCAAACAGTTCCTTCAAATTAATGTCTCTTCTCCTAACAAAGTGTGGAAAGGTTGGAACAAACTTTTTTAACTCATCATGCAGGGTGAGGATAGGCCAGTGCTTAAAAATAATTTATTCAGTCTTCTCAGAGTTAGCAGAAAATGTGTGAATAAAACTGCTCTTACCATCAAATTTGTTTGCTTGATTCGCATGTTCTGAACCACTAAGTCTTGTACCTAACAGAGGGGGATAAGTGGTTTCCCTGCTTAAGGTGACCTCTTGAATCATACGATCTATTAAAGTAGATGGATAACCTCTCTCTATAAAAAGTCGTTTAAGGGTTTTAACTTCATAGTGGTTTATCTTGTCCAACCTGACCTGTTTTTTTGCTTTATTTCTGAGCTCAGCAAAGCTTTGTCTAGTTTTGGGAGTTTTGTATTTTTGCCAAGTTAACCAAGCTTTGTCTCTAGTCTTGAGTAAGATTTTTGTGGCTTTGTTTAACCAGGGAGAAGGGTTACTTCGCAATGTTATTGTTCTTAGTGGAGCTAGTTGGTTTAAAATCCCTAGGAATTTGGCATTAATGTATTCTACTGCAATATCCAGGGAAAGGGTTTTTATAGGAGCCCAATCACAGGATTTTATGGCTTCTGAGAATTGTACTGGGGAGAAGTTTTTGTGGGAGCGGATTTGTAAGAGAGCGGGGGTGTTGTTAGATTTTAGTTTGTACCGAAGGAGAAAGGTTAGGTTATGGTCACTGAGGGAATCAGGTAGTATCCTGGATAGGTTGTCAGTATTGGGCTGGTTAGCCAGGATCCAGTCTAAGGTGGATTTACATTTGGTGGTTTTGTCAAGTCTTGTGGGTGAGTGTATGAGTTGTACGAAATTATATGGGTTTATGTGGATGGTGGCTATGGGTGAGTGTATGGTGTTCCAGTTTATGTTGACATCACCTAGGAGTACAGCTTCTTGGGACAGGGAATGGGAAGCTCAGTGGAGTATAGATTCTAGTGTCTTAATGTTGTCTCCTGTGATATATAAATACTGAGTAGGTTTAGTTGTTTCTATTGATTTAGTAGGATTTTGGTGAATAGGGTCTCGGCAGTGTTGAAATCTGGGGTTTCTTTTTGAAGTAGCTGAACTTTTAAACTGGATTTGTAAAAAAAGGCAATGCCACCACCTTTTCTGTGAGGTCTGTCTACTCTTAATATATTGAAACCAGGCAGAGCTATGACGTTATCTTTAATGTGGGGCTTAAGCCATGTTTCTGTAATCATTATAATATCTGAGTTATAAAGAGATGGTTCCATGTAACTGTTCTATTTTATTTATGATACTCCGAATGTTTAGGTTTAGTATGAGTATATCAGTGTATCTGTGTTTAAATGGAAGATTGGGGTCAGGTGTGGTATGGGTGTTGTTTGTTGGGCCAGGGTTGGGTTGAATATCACCTCCTAGTAGTAGCTGAGCTACAATGCTGGTGATGGTTTTAAGGTAGAATATGGTTAGGAAGTGGTATTTGAGGCTAAGGTGTTTTTTAGATTGTGAGGTATAATGGATAGGAGAGGTGAGTTTTAAGATTAAAGGGTAATAGTTAATTAGTTGTGTGTTTGCAGGTATGGAGGGATTGTTTAATGGTGTATGGTAGGGTGGGTGATTTGATACAGTACATGGTGTTAAGTGGGTGGTGATAAGTGGTAATAATGGAGATTAAATAAAGACAGATGGATAGAGAAGGCAAGAGTAATGGGATGATATGGTTGTGGGAGAGTGTGTTGGTAACATGGTAATTGAGTTCTCTGTGTTAGAGGGCTGTGGATGGTTGTAGAAGGAGAGGAGTTATATGAAGTTTTGTGGTTAGAATAGAGGGTGTTTTGGGTTTGATGGAGTGAGAGTGTGATTTAATTTTAATTACATGCAGTATAAACAAAATCTTTTAAGTTATACAATAACAACGTCAGGCAGAATACAATTAAAATAAATATTTCAATGTCAAAATAGATAAGAAGGAGATAAGAAGGAGAAGAAGGATAGAAGAAGGTGAAAAAGGTAAGACCGGAATCTTCCTCTGTCCAGGCTCTGCTGGGTGTTTTTCCTGAGGTTATTACAAACCTGGAGACTCACCTGGTTGTATAGTTGGAGTCCTCTGCCATGTCCAGGTTGGAGACCGGTGAGAATCTGGAGGACAGCACATCTGATGAGGCCTTGCAGGTATTCATTTCAGGTGTTTAGGAGGAACCACGGGTGATTGTTTCTGAGGGGTCTGGAGGGTTCCGCAGTTTCTTTTTAGGGAAGAAGTTCCTACTACAGTTGTGGAATACCATCCTGAGTCAGGGCCTTCTCAGTTTTCTAGGTAGACGTCCCCTTAAAAAAGAAACAGAAAGCTATTCATGTTTCTTCTGCTACTAGGGATCCACAAAGTGAGTGGCAGGCCTTTACTCAGGGGTTATTTAATGTTTTACTGTCATTAAGCCCTCATCAAGAGGTTTCAGTTCCTGCTTCTCCTTGGCCCTCTTCTTCACCTAAAAGGCCCAGGGAATTGAATTCTTCTGAGGAAGAGTTGGATTCTGATGAAGAATCCCTTACTTATTCTATGCAGATTCTTTCTCCTTTAGAGTAGGGGTCTGAGGAGGAGGAAGCTAATACTCTAGATACGCCTTCTGAGGAAATTTCCTTTGGGGACACAATCTTGAGGATGATGGAATTTTTTTAAGTGGGATTGTGCCCAGCTTTCTGATATCAATAAGAGGTACTATGAGTTACTGCAGATGGACTCGTGGCTATTCCTCCTGTCTTGGCTGCTTTACTAGATGTTTTCCCAATGCCTTTAAAGCGCCTGAGTCTCTGCCCCTGCTCTGAAGAAGTCTGATAGGTTTTACAGGTTGCCTGAGTATTGTTTCTTTTTGTTCAAATGTCCTGCTGCTGACCCCTTTGTGATGTCTGTAGCCTCTGATAAGCTGTCTCATTTGCTTCCTTTGTCCAAGTTACTGCCTTCTGACAAGGACAGCAGAACCATGGACAGGCTGGGTAAGAAGATTTATACTTCTGCTACTCTAGCTTTTAGGGCTATTAATTAACACATCCATATATCTAGGTATGTGTCGGCTCTTCTTTCTCAGGCCTAGCAGCTTTATCTGATCTTCCAGACTCGGAGATAAATCTTCTGCTCTTTCCTTTCTAGGGACTTCCTCTCAAGTAGTTTGTCATTCTATCAAATGTAATTATGATGCTGCAGATGCCTTTTCTAGGGCTGCTGCTTTTGGCTCAGTACCGAGGAGGTATTTTTGGCTTAGGCTTCAAGCTTTACCCAATGCTATTAAAGCTAAGTTGATGGATTATATTCTGTATAATAAACTTTTGTTTGGGGAAGTGCCTGCTGGCTTGTTTGTTTTGTCTCTTCAGGACATGGGGAAGGCCTTACAGGAGCTTAAACATGTCTCTGCTTCTCTAGTGTATAACTTTCAGAGAGGCTACCCTTCTAAGCCAGGCTTGGTTCATAGTTAATCTTGCCCTCCTACTAAAGGTAAAAAGGGTGGTAAATGTTCTCCTCCTGCTAAGGCCACTCAGATTTCAGGGATTACAAAACCTTCCTTTCATGACAGACGAGGAGCTGTCTGACTATCCACCTGTTCCCAGCCAAATTCCCCTTTCTCTTCACCTTTGTCTTTCTCTTCTTGTTTGGCTGTGAATCACCCAGGATTCTTGTGTTCTGGCAATCATTCATCAGGGGTAATTCATGGTGTGGATTTCTGATCTCCTTTTATGGGCATTTCTCAGCCTCCTCAGAAACAACTTCTTTTTTTTTCCCCAGAAGTTCTTCAACATCTCTTGTCTCAGGGTACTATTCAAGAGGTGCCTGTGTCCCAAAGGGGGAAGAGGTTTTATTCAAGAATGTTTCTGGTGCCAAGAAAAGAAGGTACTTGGAGGCAAATTCTAGACCTCTCTCATCTAAACACTTTTCTGAAGGTGCCTTCATTTCGGATGTTGTCCCTTCAGACCCTTTTTTCCTCTCTTGCTCCCTCAGGCCTTTCTGGTGTCTCTGGATCTCAGGAATGTTTATTTTCATATTCTGATCCATCCTCTTTTCAGGAGTTTTTTGTGTTTTTGCTTCCTTGCATTTTCAGTTCTGTGCTTTGCCCTTTGGCCTTTCTAATTCCCCAAGGGTCTTCACCAAATGCCTCACTTGTGATTGTTTTTTGCAGGCTTCAAGGGATCCAAATATTTCCCTATCTGGACGACCTACTGATTCAGGCATCCTCTGCAGTGGTCCTTTTGAAAATCTACATTTTACCATTTCTCTTCTTCAGAGCCTGGAGTTCATGATAAACTTCAAAAAGTCTTCCTTGACTCCATCTCAGGATCATGTCTTTGTGGATTGCAAGATTCAGACAATGCCAATGCTGGCATCCCTGCCTCCTCCAAAGGCCTTAACTTTCATTTCTTACTTTCAGACATTTCTTCCACTAGCCTCCATTATAGCCAGGGAATTTCTGAGAGCTCTGGGGTTCATAGTTTCCACCATTCCAATGCTCCATCTGGCCAAACTCCACATGAGGAAGTTCCAGTGGTGTCTGAAGTTGGTGTAGCTTCAACATGTGCATCCTCTAGACTTTACAGTTCCTCTTCTCTCTTGTCTCAAGAAGGAACTTCTGTGGTGGATTCAGCAGTTGTCTCTGAATCCAGGGCTCCCTTTTCATCCTCTTCTTTCCTCTCAGCCTCTGTTCACAGAAGCTTCAGATGTGGGATGGCGAGCAATGTTTGGCTCCCTGAAGAATCAGGGAGTGTGGCCACCTCATCAGCAGAAGGACCACACCAATGTTAAATGGATGAGAGCTCTTATGCTAGCTGTTCAAGCCTTTCATCTTCTTTTCTCTCCAGGGTCTCTCAAGGTATTCACAGACAATACCACTGTTATGTGGTATATCAAAAACAGGAAGGAACAAGATCGTACGTTGTTTGTCAGCTGACACTACTGGTATGGAATCTGGCTGTCTAGCATCAAGTGACTCTTAAAGCAGTTTATATTCCTTCAGATCAGAACATTGTGGCTCAAGTACATCTCTTTGCCTCCGTGTTGAACAGACAACTTCCTCTATTTTGTGTCATCGTCCCAGGTCTTCTGGTATGGAAGGTGGATGCCGTCTCATTCTCTTGGAAGGACACATTTCCTTTATGCATTTCCTCCCCTTCCTCTCATTCCGAGAATCCTGTTCAGGATTCAACAGGATGCTCCAAAAATGTTGTTGGTGATTTCCTTTTGGCGGTGACAGCACTGGTTTCCTCTACTTCTGCATATAGCCAAGGGCAATCATCACAAGCTACCTCACAGGGTGGATCTACTCACATAAGACAAGGGATTTATCATCCATCCCCACCTGTCCACACTTCAACTGACAGTCTAGATGATAGGGTTTTGATCCCTCATAGACACCTTTTTTCTAAGGAAGTGCTGCAGATCCTGCAGGAGGCCAGAAAACCTACTACTAGGAAAACGTACTTGTCTAAATGGAAGAGGTTTTTTATTTGGTGTCTTTCTCATTGACCTGTACCCACTTACTGTGGATGTTACTTTGGTTCTCTCTTATTTGTGTGAGTTGCTCAATGCTGGCTTGGCCTATTCCTCTATTAATGTCCACTTATCAGCTCTTTTTGCTTGTCTGCCTTTAACTCCCCCGTTAGCTTCTAGATTTGAGGCTAAGCAATTTCTTACAGATGTCCCTAATATTAGGCCTCCCAGGAAGTCTGTTCCTCCTCCCTGGGATCTTAATTTAATTCTGGAGAAATTGACTTAGGGTCCTTTTCAGCATGCTGTTTCAGCTTCCTTGCAGCAGCATCCTTGGAAGGCAGTTTTTAGTTGGCTCTTACTTCTTCCAGATGGGTGTCTGAGTTGTAAGCCCTTATGGCTTGCCACCTCTTTTGATATTTCATGAGGGCAGGGTGTCCTTGCTTACTAATCCTTCTTTGATACCCAAGGTGGTTAATGAGTTGTCACTTAACCAGTCTATTAATCTGCCTACCTTTTTTCCTTCTCCACAATCTGACAGTGAGAGGGTGTTGCATACCTTAGACATACATAGACAGCTCAGATTATATTTGGATAATACAAAAGCTATCAGAAAATATGATCAGTTGTTTATTTCTTTTCATCCTAGGTCTTTAGATTTGGTTGTTTCCAAGCAAACTATTTCTACTTGGATTTCAAAGGCTATTTGTTTTTGTTACACTTTTCATGGCAAGAGCCTTCCTTCTTCTGTAAAGGCTTATTCCTCTAGAGCTGTGGCTTCTTCTGGTGTTTTTTTCTAGAGCTCAGACAATAATTATATTCTTGAATCAGCTACCTGGAGTTCTGTGCATACCTTTACTAAACATTACAAGTTGGATGGTATCTCCAGATCTAGAGCTGGTTTTGCTAATGCGATTTTTCATGGCTTCTTAGAGGGCTCTACTGCTTCTTTCTCCTCCCAAGTTTCTTCTTGAGCTTTGGCACTCTCCCATAAGTAATGAACACTGCAGTGGTGAATGCAAGGATATAGTACAGTTGTGTAAAATCTTACCATGATGTTAAATGTCCTTGTCTTCACCGCTGCAGTTTACAGTCCCTCCCTCCATCCCCCTAGTCTTTTTTTCTGAGCAGCATTTACCTTTAGAGGTATTGACAAAGTGTTTTTCTTTTTCTTACTCCTTTGACTTATATATGCATTACTTAAAATGTATTAGTCCTTTTCAGAGTAACACTGGTTTATAATTAATGTAAATGTCCTATTATACTCCTCATGCTAAAACTGCTATTGATTTAGTTTTAATCACATTATAGTCTTGAGTTTTGAGTTAGTACTGGTTAAACTGCTAGGGTCTTTGTTTTTAAAGCTGTTTTAACTGATATAAGTGCATTTTCGAGCTGTGATATATAGTTACAATTCGCTATTTATTACCCCACAGTTGTCGTGCATTATAAACTATATGACTATACTGCTAAAGTGCCTAAAATTACTCGACTATTGTCTGCTGATACATGTTAGTAGTCATAAAAGGTCCAGTGTGGGGGTACAGACTTCCCTGCTGACTTGCTTAACATTGCGGAGTAGAATTCTTGTATTTGAGAGACATTTTAATCACATTATAGTCGCTACTGAGCTAACTTCTGATATCTTCAATGTAGAAATACTAGACTATATCATGTCAGCAATTTTACTGTATGATTGATTAACTGTGCCTACATGATAGAAGTTCTCCAAAGTGAGCCTTGTGTTACTGTATTGTATCTTCATTCAGGTACTGTCCTTTAATTCCCCACCTGGCTACAACTTACAAAACCTGCTTTAAAGAAGATCGCTATACTTGGTATGAATGTACGGACAAGCTTTATTCAACAGTCCCACCACAAATATAAAAAATGGCCAAGGTCAATATTTACATACTGTAAAGTAAAAATAAATCTTATAAATATAACATTTAAAGCAAGCGTACTGGGTTCAAAGCACAGCAGTAAACCACCTAATCCCAGCTAATTAATTCAACTCCCCTAGATAACTCTAGCAAAAATCGTAGTTTACCTTAACAATAGAGAGAGGGAATAGTTTTATGCTTGGTGAACTATATTATAGAATAAAAGGTTCCTCTAAACACTTAGTTTATTCACTGGCCCTTGGAAAATTTGGTGCAGGTTTAGCCTCGCTCCTCTCGCTCTGCTCAGGCTCACTCAGCACCCCACCCTGCCCCCATATCTCACCCGCCCCCAGTAGTGCTACATTTATAACTATAAAGCCACACCCCAACCTTTTCTAGCCATACAAAGGCACTTCACTATCATCACCCTCCCCCTTCCACCACTTTCCAAATTAACCATTAACATCCCTCTAAGACAATTTACTATCACCCTAAGGCAATGAATACCATCTCACCCACTATTTTAAAGGCAACACTCAAAACCCTACCTCTCATTCAAACCCTTATAATTATACCATACCTCCTAACTAGTTATGAAGATCAGCAATATTCAGGCTTCCACTACCCTAAATATCAAACCTGTACCCCCTTATCTCCACTTATTGCTGAACACACTACTTACTATCCGGCCTCTAAAACAACATAACTTAACCTGTATCTTAATAAAACAAACCAAAAGCACCCTAAATCCAAATATGGTCAAACGCTACCATATAAACTCATGAGACTATTAGCTTACCTAAGAAAAAATATAACTAAAGACGGAGACATCCATCCTAACCCAGGCCCATCCTCAACCCCAAACTCTACTAGCCCACCATTTTCTCTCAGGTCATCTAACTCCCTCCTAATGTGCCACCGAAACATAAGAAGCCTAAACAACAAGGTACATAACCTACATTCCCTTTTAGCAACTTACCTCCCTGACATAATGTGTCTAACAGAAACCTGGCTTAAGCCATCAACCAAAGATAATGAGATCTTACCACCTGGGTGTAGTATACACAGGGCTGATTGTACAAAGAAAAAGGGATGTGGGATAGCCATGATATATAAAAGCACACTTAGCGTCATAGTTAACCCCACTCAACCACCCCAAATCTTTAATGCTGAAATATTAACTCTAAAACTACAACTAAACAAACAGAAAAGCGTAAAACTAATTGGGATTTACATCCCCCCTGGGAACAACTCTGATACACTGGAGGACACTCTTAATTGGATATCTAACAACTACCCTCAAGAAACTATTGTTCTGGGCAATGTTAATATTGACTGGAACCTATGTTCTTCAGACTCCAACTCCACCCATATTAACCTCCATGGATTCTCACAGACTATATCCTCCTCCACCAGAATAGGTAATTCTAACCAAAAAGAGAGTATACTAGACTGGATACTCATTAACAGTCATCCCCATATGTATATGTCTGGGACTCTTCCCAATGACCTTAGTGATCACCTCATCACATACATAAGGAAAGACAAAACAGTCAGCTCTCGATTGCCCATTTACAGGTCTGTCAGAAACAAGAAAAATTTTGAACCCAGAAAATTCCAAACTGAACTCAAATCCTGTAACTGGTCAAATCTAAAGTACCTTCCCCTATATGAGGCAGTAACATATTTTAACGCCACATTTCTTACCATACTTGATTCTCATGCTCCAAAACGGTCAATCAAAATTAAAACACAAATAGCATCTTGGCTAACAAAAGACTCCAAATCTAAAATCACTCTTAAAAACAAAGCATGGGTCATATGGCGTACTACCAAGGCACCCCTAGATCATATTAAATTCCAGCAGCTAAGAAATGAGACTAAAAAAGCCATCACACTTGACAAAAAAAACTATTAATGCCATCTACAACAGAAACATCAAAACAGCCCTCAAAAGGTTTGGGCAGGTATAAATGATCTTCTCCATCCGGGTAAATCCTCTACTCCTACTCCAGCAACATTATGTGATAAAAGCCCAGAAGAAGTAGCAAATACCTTTAATAGTTTCTTTACCAAGACTATTCAATCATTAGCCAACCAACTAACTACTACCTGCTCTTCAATAACAGATTCTATACCCAAGACACTACTCTCCTTTAATCTCCAACCTCTCTCCACATCCTTTATCTTATCCTTATTGAAGAAGCTAAAGCCAACTACCCTTTCTGCAGATCTCCCAGCCGAATATCTGCAAAAATCTGCAGATGTCATAGCATACCCTATCTCGATCCTAATTAATAGAACCATAACAAAGGCCACAATCCCCTCAATTTGGAAAATATCCTATGTAATACCACTCCATAAAGGTAGCTCATCCACAGAACTATCGAACTATAGGCCGATAGCTATATTGTCACCACTTGCCAAAATCATGGAGAAGTGTGTGCACAAACAACTTCTATACTATCTCATCCAGAATAATCTACTGAACAACTCACAACATGGATTTAGACCCCACCGCAGTACATCCACTGCCCTCTTCACTTTTACCAATATAATTAACCATAACCGGCGTAACAAACAAAAATATCTTCAGCGCTCTTTCTGGAACTGTCCAAAGCCTTCGACATGGTTAACCACCAGCTACTTCTCCACACTCTGAAACCCTTGTACTTAGACAACCAAGCTCTCCACTGGTTTCATGCCTATCTCTCTGGTAAGCAACAAGCAGTGCTGTGGCAGAATAAGCTCTCTTGCCTGTTACCAAATGCCATAGGAGTTCCTCAAGGCTCCATATTAGGACCTCTTCTCTTTTCTGTCTTTATTATTGACATCCATACAGTCATCCCAGATGCCACCTGCATTCATTATGCAGATGACTCTACACTAGTATGTTCCGATACCTCTCCAGTTAACCTACTATCTACAACCCAGCTCACTTTTACTACAGTGGAAAACTGGCTATCAGATCATCACCTGATCTTAAACCCAAACAAAACCAAACTACTACTCTTCTACCCAACCCATAAATCCTCTTTACCATACAATGTAACAATGACACTATCATCTCCCCAGACTCCTATACAAAACTTTTAGGAGTTACCATTGAGAATAAACTTAGATTTGACATGCATATTAACCAAACCATTAAATCCGTTAACAAGAAACTTGGGTCATTGTACAGGATAAAATTCTTCCTAACTCCAATGGCCAAAATGGCCATTGCCCTCTCACATCTTCTCTCTACCCTTCTATACGCCTCTCCCATGCTTACTGACCTTAACAAATCTGACCTTAACAAACTCTTGTGTTGTTATAATCATAATGCCAGATTTGCAACTGGCATGCCATATAGAACACACCACTGCCTTAACCTAAAAAAACCTTGGCTGGATAGAACTACCAAACCTTCTCCAGCTGATCAACTCACAGAAGCATTTAAAATTCTCAAACAACCTGACAACACCCCTGCGCTGAAAAATATAATAATTCCTTACACCAATCTAGGCTGTCTTTGCTCATCAGACTGGCTATTTGTCCAAAAAATCAAATCCTATAACTCAGGGGGTGATACTCTGTTTGCCAACGCCATTGAAAAAATATGGAACTCCCTCCCCTCCAACCTTACTCTTACTACCTCCTTAGTCCATTTCAAGAAGAGTCTAAAACTCCATTTTAAGTCACATTGGCTTTGCCAATGCTCTAACCTAGATTAGCTCCTTTTTGTTAAACCAAGGTCATAATTTTCCTCTGGATTATCCAAGTTCAAAAACTTTAACCTTTTATTCTCAAATGATCTAACTCTATATTTCCTTGACTTATTTCTGACCATAAATAGAAGCCCTTAAATATTTTCTAAATGGACAACTTAGGGAAGGGACCTGTAACCCCAAACAAGAACAATGAATAGAAACTAAACTCAAAATCTAAAATTGTCTTATTTTTAAGCTAGCATGTTTGAAAAATCTGTATGAGAACTTTTGTATTTTGTGGTTGCTATAGATAGGATGTTTTGTAGCAGTATGTAAATTAATGTTTTCCTCTCATATGCTTTACTATATGTAACAATCTGTAAATCTGTCTATGTTGGAGCTTTTCTCCTCGGGCCTCCACTGAAAATGGACACGTATCCAGTCGGACCATCCTGGTCAACAAATGTAAAATAAAATAAATAAAATTTTTTGTAAAACAAATGAAGATAATATTGTGCAAATTTTTTTTGTTTTTTAGTTTCTGTGTTTACTCAGTTGTTTGCTATAGCTTCAACCACAAAACAATCATGGTAAGCATTGGTCTCTAATTTGCATACAACTGCAAAGAATCATCAGTAAGTAAAACAACTTACACCTTTAAAGGGCATTTTTTTACTTTCTTTGTGGTTTCAATACTAAATTATCAGGTGTTAATTTTCAGTGTGAGGTGTTTCCCCTACAAAAATTACATGACAACTTGTTAACATTAACACAACTGTCATATCTGTCATGCATCGCAGCTGTACCAGATGTTTACCAGGGGGACATCTCATATGGCCATCTAGCTGGGGATGCTGGCTATGCCCTGGAACAGTGGATGATGACACCCATCAGAAATGCACACACACCTACTGAAGAACACCATAATATGAGGCACATGCACAAACTAGGAACATTACAGAGTATGTGTTTGAGCTGCTCAAATCATGGTTCCAGTGCTTCAATATATCTGGAAGAGCACTGCAGTACTCTCCAGCCACATGTGCACAGATGTTCACTGTATGTGCCATGCTACATAATATGATCCTGCAGAAAGAGCTGTGATAGGATCATCACAGGGGATGGACACACAGCCCTCCACCAGTGCCAAGGTCACCACAGCCACACTCACAGGGAGACTCGGAGACAGAACCTCCTGAGGCTGTCCCTGTAGGCAGACATAGGTGTGCCCAGTATGCCCTGGCCTTGGCAAAGAGGCAATGCATAGCACATGCACTGACAACCTATGGTCCTCGGGACTGACACCTTACTCTGACTCGCATACGTTGTATAAAGGATGCCAGCCGCATCACATAACCTGTACCTTACCATGTATTGGCTGTGTACTGCATGCATCAGACAGAGTCAGACGTGAAGTACTGTTAGCTCAACTGCTGCATTCACAAGGTAAGTCACTTTCTTTTACAACAAATGTATGGGGTACTAGACTATGGTAGCATATGTATGGACTTGCTGCATGTATGCAATGGAATAGAGTAGGCTACTGGTCCACCTGCAGAGAATTAACAGCTATGTGGGACAACAGGTACTCTGTCCAATACTGGCTGCCCCATAATATGAATTAGACCACAAGGTAGCAAAACCCACTACAGTATGTGAGGGAAATGCCAAACATTGGAGTCATAGGACAGATGCATGACTGTCAATGCTAGAGTCCCTTACCCACAACACATCTGTGTTTCCATACAACTGTACTAACAGTATGTTTGCAAATATATAGCAGCAGACCACACAATCCCAGGGCTGTCCCAAACAACCTAGCCACATGTTCTACTCCCACAATATGCAGGAATCAAAGTGTATGTCTGTCTGCTGTTGATAGTGTCAGGAATTAAGCTTCAATTTTTGGTGGCTGGTGTGGCTCAGTGGACTAACTACATTAGCATGGTTGATGGTGCTCATGGTTCAAAGATGGCTGCACCTACAATTTTGCATGTGAGGCACTCCTATAGTAGGATTCCCACAGACTGTCAATATGTCACAAACTGTTACTGCAGGAAAGCTGGACAAAGCCAGAGACAATGGAGGGACAGAGGCCCCAGCTATGGGCATTACACGTGCTCTGAGTAACTTAGGAGGTGGCTAGTATAACAGCAGGTTGTAACAAGTCAGAGAAGCAGCAGGATGTAAAGGACATCAAGTAACTATGCCAGTACTTATTCAGTGGGCACCATTTAGTAGTATATTACCTGAAAAACACAGCTGTCTGAGGAGCAGAGCAAACATATGCGGCGGAACACTGGACATCCTGCAAAACATGTACAGTTAGAGGTGTGAAGACTGCAACCCTATGTGTGGTGTTACATCATGTATCCCAGTCACAGCATACCTACAACCACTTAGAGCAGGAAATATGGACAAAGCCATGAACAGGAGTGGGACAAAGGCCCAAATATAAGGAGAAGGATTAACTAGTGGCCAGACAAATGTAGAAAGTGCAGAGAATAGCAGGCTGTGCAATAGCATGGGTTCCTTGGTGTGTATGGCGTCAGTAACTCAAATGTCTGTCATCTGTTCCTAACAGCAATCTATAATGATTTGCCACTGATGTAGCAGAAAATCACAATGCTATGTAAAACGTGCCATACATATGATGCAAAACCCTGTACAGTCTATTACAATCTGTACAGTAGTTAGGTATGAGTCATATATTGCATTCAACACACAGCCATGGAATCCCTCGGACTTATCAGGGAGGTTCTGGACTGTTGAATCAGGTGCAGCAGCCAACTGGCTGTAGAACACAAAATCCAGGACTCGAGTAAAGATAGGTTTGACGTGGGGTCACCTTATAAGTACTGACAGTCACACTGGGTATGCTCCTACACTTAGCGAATTTCAGCCCATGTCTGATGCCTCAGCTCTTGTCTGATGCCTCATCTCCCTAAAGAAATGAGAATTTCAGCCCATGTCTGATGCCTCATCTCCCTAAAGAACTGAGATGACCCAGGGAGAAACACTTAAGACACATGTCTTTGTAATATGGGAGGAAACCTACACGAGCACAGGGAGAACACACAGACTCTGCACATAAGACACCCAAGCTGAGAATAGAACTAGAAAACCTCATGCTGTAAGGCAACAATGTTACTATCGCACCACTCTACCATCCACAACTAATTTAGATATAAATAATGTATATATATATCTATATCTATATCTATATATATATACATGTGTGTGTGTGTGTGTGTGTGAGTGTGTGTGTGCATAAATAGATATATACATAGTTACATAAAGGTGTAGAGTCATGGACACCCTCTACATATAACACAGTTACATAACGCACATACCCAGCTACATCTAAGTTGACATCCCTGTAAGAAATATATATATATATATATATATATATATATATATATATATATATATTTATATATATATATATATATATATATATATATATATATATATATTTATATATATATATATATATATATGTATGTATATGGGTCCACTTCAAAATACTGACTTTCAAAATCCATAAACTCAAAATACTGACACCAAAATCTCTAAAGTTCAAAATACTGAAAACTCAAAATACTGAAAATACAGCATTCCAAGATGGTGGTTGTTTGAGTAGTACCCTCTCCACAAGGCTCTGTCACTACAGTAATTTAAATCTGCAAGTGCCTTTACTACGGAGTATATCTCTTCTGAAGAGCAAGAAATTTACTGATACTGATGTATACTTTTGGTCATTCAAAATATATCAGAAAACTTCATATTGAGCTCCTAAAATCTTAATCTGCCTTTGATCAGCCAAATAATCCATTTTTACACATGGAAAAGTGTAGTGTCCCGGAAGTCGCAGACGCACAGGTGAAAACAGCCGTTTCAAAAGCCAAAAACACAGCATCAATGGGGCCAGATGGTGTCCCAGGCTGCGTCTTGCACGAACTACAGAATGAACTAACCCCCCACCTAAACACGCTGTTCAAACTCAGCCTCGTCACAGTACACGTGCCCATAGAATGGTGCACAGCAACGGTTATTCTGCTCCACAAAAGAGGGACCACAACTGACCCTGGTAACTATCGCCCCATAAGCCTGACTAGCCTGGTCTGCAAGGCTATGGAGCGCATCATCATGGAACTCATTAACAAAGACATTGGGAACCTCCAAACACTTGACCCGACCCAGTTCGGCTTTGTTAAGGGCAGATCATGCCTACTAAACCTGGTTGACTTCTTTGAGACAGTCACCAAGGCCATAGACGAGGGAAAGGTGGTTCACACAGCCTACTTTGATCTCGCCAAGGTGTTCAACACCATTCCTCACTCGGGTATTATAGAAAAACTCACCAGTCTGAACATAAACCCCTACGTCACAAGATGGGTTGCCAACTGGCTTACAGACAGAACTCACACAGTAAGAATAACAGGCTCCAGGTCCGACTCTAAACCAGTCACAAGTGGTGTCCCACAAGGCTCGGCTCTGGGACCCCTACTGTTTGGTATATATTTCTCAGAAGTACAGGCAAACACAGGAGGACTATGGCTAACCAAGTTCACTGATGACTGCAAACTGGGAGCCATAATTGACTCTCCAGCTGACACAGACCTCCTTCAAAAAGGCCTTACTGAGACAGACACCTGGTGTCAAAGTCATGGCCTCAAGCTAAATGCCAAAAAATGCATAGTCATCCCATTTGGGAAAAACAAAACACCCATGAATTACCACAGAGGCGGCAGCCCCCTTAATACAGAAGAGGTAATAAGAGATCTGGGGACCCGGGTAGATAGTAATCTCTCCTTTGACAATCATATTGCCAAAGTAGTTAGGAAATCCTTCTATGTGGCCCATCTAATTACTAAGGGGTTCGCATCTAGAAATAAAGAGGTTACAGTGCCCCTCTACTCGTCACTCATCAGACCCATCATAGAGTACAATGCCCCATTTGGGATGTACCTCACAAGACACTTCCAACAGCTGGAAAGACCACAAAAGCACCTCACCAAGAGGATTACTGGCCTCAAACATATGTCCTATGCAGCCCAACTGAAAAAACTCCAGTTGTACTCAATGGCATATCGCTTACTCAGAGGTGAACTCTGCCTTACTTACAAAGCCATGTCCAACTCAGAAATGATGAACATGCTCCACCTAAAGAAATCCAAGTCACTGTGAGCCACGTGCTCTAGTGAGCTAAATCTCACCACAACAATAAATAGAACATGCTGGAGGGATAGATTCCTGTCACAGAGACTCCCCATGCTTTGGAACAAAATTCCTAACTACATTAGACAGAGCCCCTCACTAACACTCTTCAAGAGAAACCTTGACGAGTGGATGGGTAACAGAAAATACACCCCTGGAACCACTTCATTGGCTCTGCTTGACAGAGGCTCAGTTCATTAATCAATGGGGTGGCGAAAGCCAACACACTCTGTCTAGGCTTAAAAATGCCCTCGGGCAGATAGCCTAGTACCTACCTATGAACCTATGAGAATAGAGGCCTAGAACCAGATACTTCAACTCATCTGTCAACAACTTCAAATACACAACTCGATACCTTCTAACAGCACAATGCCTAAGGAAAACGAAGGGATGGAGATACAAACCTCTAAGACTAAATTATCTGCTATATCATCTCCTGAAAAAAGAAGTTTTAACAAAAGACAAAAAACGGCAAAGTTACAACAGGATCCAACTAAAGACTGCCCTAAACAAATATCTGACAGCACCTTTCAAATGGAAGATCTTAAAAATGCGCTTATGCCGTTACAATCTGCAATCCAAGGAATTTCAGAACAATTAACATCTGTCAGTAACACTATGAAACAAATGGTGGAAAGACTGGATCTAGTTGAAGATAGATCGAAATCTAATGAAGTAGAAATCATCAAGCTTAACTCAATGCTTAAAGCGAATGATAAAATCTTAAATTACATGCATAATAACATTTTAGACCTAGAGGCTAGAAGCAGGTAAAATAATATTTTTATGAGAGGTCTCCCTGAAAAGTGTGAACAGAATGATTTACTTCCCACGCTACAACTAATTTTTAACTCACTACTACAAGCAAGTAACCACACCACCGATTGTATAATTGAAAGAGCACACAGAGCGTTGTACAAAAACCCAAGCGCTACAACATCCAGACCCATATATGTTAAACTTCTCAGTCATCAGGATGTACTGGCTATCGTAAATGCCTTTAAAAAACAAAAGCAGTTTACTTGGAAGACCTACAAAATCTCCTTTTCTCAAGATCTTCCCTGAAAATAAAAGAAAAGTGCCGTAACCTTGGTTCTTTCTGTGCTGAACTTATCAAAAGGAACACCAAATTTCAAATGCGCTTCCCAAATATGTTGTCCTTCTATCACGATGAAAATACGTTCTCTATGTTTTCGCCCAAAGAAGCTTACTACCCTATATTTCTTCAGTGCTTTGGAAGCGCTCCGGAGGCTTGAAGGAATTGTTTCATTCTGAATGCTTTATTTCTTTCATCTCTCTTCTCCTAGCTAGGCCAGAAGCCAGTTTGCATGATACGGTGCTAAGATCAATTCAAAAAAGTTTGGTATTTCTCTGGAACGTCTGATACAATTTGTTTAAAAAAATTACTTGTATAACGCTATTAATATACGGGAAACGAAGTTATCAACTTTTTATGCATAGAGGGCCCTTCATTTCGAAACACCTTCCGATTCCTCCAGGTAAGGTAACACCATTTAGGTTAGGTAGTTGTGTCCTCTTTCCTGAGTGTAGGGAAGCTTCATAATAGGGCTGTATTTTCAATTTTCAGAGAAAATATGCGTTTGAAGACAATGTCGTGAAGAAACGCATAATTTTAATGGACCAAATTAAAGATGTAGAGGTGAGTTCTAGTACTTTCGCTTTTATTCACATAAGCTGCTATTGCTCTTATCAGGATTAAAGCGCAGTTACCATCCAAACATACAGTGAATTGCTCGGGACGCTAAAGCTTCTATGTGGCATCTTAGTTATTCTTCAGAAAAGTCATACAAACGGTTGACATTCAGTGGCCACATCAGGGTTCTTCAGGCCAGCTGCCCAAACAGCACGCACAGTAGCAAAGTGTCATTATTTTTTAGTTGAAGTGTGGTCATAAAAATTTATGAGGATCATAATAATTGAATGTTAACTCTGTTACTGATTGACTAATTTGCACGAACAAGTGCCTGTCATCAGGGGTTAATCGAGATCACTATCAGGTTAAGACACTTCTCCAAATCACACAGTAGACAAATAGAGAATGAGGGACTTAAACCCAAGATGAGGGTTGCTAGCAACATACACCTTTAACTGTCTGGTCTATACTGTCAGACGGGAAGTGCTTTCATGAAGCTATGTAAACTTTTCAGTCAGAAATAGCTAGCAGAAACTCTTTGCAAATATGCATTGAGTGTAGATCTGAATGAAGGGAAAAACAATAACTTCAAAATGGATGTAAAGGGTGTAGACAATGATAGGTGCAACTACTGTGTCCGTGGTTAAAAGCACAAACGGCTAGCTCTTCAGAATGCAAACTGCATCTCCGTGCTTACACAGAATAAGAGAACTGTAATGACATTAGCATTTAATTCTAGAAGTGCTCAGACTGACAGGTACTAAGGAAAAAAAACTGCCTTAAACATTCCCCACCATTCAGAGCTATCTGACAGAAGCTTTTAATTGATGAAAATACTGACCCGTTTGTTGAGAAAAGTGGTATAATGAATGGCTAAGCGCTGTTTTTAAACAAAACTGTATGTTAACTGTATGTTAGTTCATATTTTTCAGTCATGTATTATTTGACTTGACTCACTGTGTTTTTTCTATGTAGATAGTATAACAACTGTCAATGGAGAATAGAGCTTCCAGAACATTTTCTAGTTTAATAAAACAGAGTCGCTGAGCATTACCTTCAGCCATATTAGAAAGGTGTTAGACACAGAACCAGTATATCACAGTTTTATGACCTTTTTGCTGACAGGTGATATATATTTTGTGTATTGCTAATATGTTTAGCAAACAGAATCACGTTCCATAAAGGTTATTATTAATTTGTTTATTTTTATACCTGACGTTGTTCTTTGCGAGGATTTGGCCTTTACTAAATAAGGGAAATATGGTTTGCTTTTTATATTGCTTACCATCTCAAGCTAAAAAAAGATTTAGTTTGGATCCTTGTATACTAATTTTTATTTAAGGATAAATGATTTTGGTATCTTGGACTAATCATCTTCTGTCACTGGCTTGGATATTGAGGTCAATATTTAGTATTCACAAATTGAATACTAAACGTTATATTCCTCTCTAGTAATGAGCATACAAGTTCCTACCTTGGATCCAAGTTAATCATTTACTTTGTACTGTTAAGAGTATTAATTCTATTAGACAAATAACAGTATAAATAGCTGTTACAAATGTATATTTTTTACTGTTTGATAGGTATTATTAAGTACTGTTCCTTTTAGTCGTGGCTATATCCAATAGACAGGAGCTATGTGGATACAATAAGAAGGGTACCTAAGGATATCACTCGGAATGTTAGTAATAGTGTATATTGTGTGTAAATATGGTTATTTTATTTTTATCCTATGTTCAATGTTTTTAAAAACATGTATTCTTCAATTGTTTCACTATTGCTCTCTCTTAGCGGATTGTTGGGTTGGCACAGGGGTTAGTTCGAGAGAGTACTCTGCATCTGTATGTGTTCATTTACCTTTGTCTAGCTGGATAACAATTTTTGAGCCACATAACCTTTCTGTCTTTTCTAACTAACAAATAAATGCAAATTATCCTATTATAGTCCCATGCTAGTATGGATATGGGGTGGAAATTAATATCTTGGAATGTTAGAGGACTTTAAGACAAAAACAAAAGAAATCGTCTAATGCATCTAATTTTAAAATCAGATGCTGACATTTCCTTTATTCAAGAATCACATATGTTAGGCAAATGAAAAAAAAAACAGAAAATGGATAAATAATATTTTGTCTGCAAGACATAGCTCCAATTCGAAAGGGGTTGCAATCATTATCAAAAATTAATTTAAACATTCGATTATTGACAATGGTTCAGATCAAGAGGGCAGATGGTGCTACTTTACAGCTTTAATTCCACCGCTTACCAAATCACTGATGTTCCTAAATTTATAAGGACCTTGCTCAGACCAACAGCAATTTATACTTTGGTTATATAAATTCCTATTAAAATTCCCAAATTACTTTTACATACTGGGGGGGACTGGAATGCAGTGATAGACCCCAATTTTGATCGTTCCAATAAACTTATACTTTATAACTTGCAAGCCTCGTTAGTCATACAAGATCTAATCACAGACTTTGGTCTAATTGACCCCATAGCCTTTGCTAATGATGCTCTCATCAGCAATAAATTCACTTACTTCTCTAAATGTCATAACTCATGGTCACGTATTGATTTCTTTTTAATCTCAGAAATATGAACAAAGTGGCAAGTAAAATATTTAAATGAACCAAGATTTTTCTCTGATCATTCCAAGATTATTTTGTGGATAAACCTATCACAAAACTCTCCTTCACAATATAGTAGCTGTAACTGGTCTCTTAACAACAATTTATTACTTAACCCCTCGGTAAAGAAAGAATTACTCTCCGCCATAGGCAAACTCACTGATAACCCTCGGAATGCAAATATCCCTTATGACATTCAATGGACAGCATGTAAATCTACCCTTAGGGATATACTCATTCAAAAATCTTCTTACCTTAAAGATAAGGAAAGAGAAAGAAAACTGTCTCCTGCCCAAAATTAGGAATATAGAAGAGAAACTACTAGCAAATCATTCTCTAACACTCGAAAATGATCTACTAGATAAACAAAAGCAACTATTTGACCTTCATCAATCCAGCTTTACATTACATGAATTAAGGTACATTGCAAATTACGAGGAATGGCTTCAGACGCCATCTAAGGCACTTGCTAGAATTATTAATAACATCAATAATATCAACAGCATAATTACATGATATAAATATCAGCTAGACTTAATATGATTAAATATCAAGATATACTCTATAAAACAGATGCCCAAATTATTGACCTCTTCCATCTAACTTATTCAAATGTCTACTCTAGTAACAAAGACCAAATTCCTAGCTCTGGGATAAGTGAATATCTCAGCAATATTACCTTTCCAAAATTAAACCAAGACCAGAAAAAACTGCCCCACTGAATCAAAGGGAGATAGTAAAAGCAATAGATAATCTCAAATCAGGGAAAGCACCTGGACCTGATGGTTTCTCCCCCGATTTTTACAAAACTTTTAAAGATGCCCTAGCAACCTATCTACTTGAGCTATATAACTGCATTTCTAAGAATGGTATTTCAGACCTATATATTAATCACTCTAAAACTATATTAATCCCTAAAAACAATCTGGACAAATCAAACAATAATTAAAGACCAATCTCTTTAATGAATATCGATATAAAAATCTTCTAATCTATCTTAGCCGAGAGACTTAAAAAGGTAATCCCTTCCCTTATCTCTAAAGAACAGGCAGGTTTTTTTAACCAATAAACATACATGAGATAATACTCTTACAATGGAAACCATAATAAATCTTATTAAGAAAGATAAATCTCCGAGATATGCCCTGATTCTAGATGCGTGTAAAGCATTTGACAGGGTCAATTGGAACTTCTTATTTACAGTGCTTGCTTATTTTGATATACCCCTCAATTTCATTAACACCATTAAAATATTATATAACAGTTCCTATATGTGTTTATTCATTAAAAAAACTCTCATCACCGATAAAAATTTCAAATGGAACCAGACAAGGCTGTCCTCTTTCCCCACTCCTTTTCAATCTATACTTAGAACCAGTTTTCTTAATTCTAATACAAAAAACCTATCATTCAATCCCTAGAATATTAAATAGGAGACTAAGTATGACAGCGTTTGCTGATGATCTGATTATATATTTTGAACACCCCCTCTCAGATACTAAAAAGATAATAAACACAATAGACACATTTGCTCATTTCTCAGACTATAAGATCAATCAAGACAAATCATGTATTTTTTCCGATCAACCCTGTAGCTCATAAAGAATCAATTACTTCAAGTTTTACTTTTAAGATGGTTTAAGCTTTTAAATACCTAGGTATCCATTATGATCACTCTTCATCTTCTACCTTACACACTAACCTATCAAATATTTGGTCTACAATCTCCTTAGATATGAACAGATGGCAGCAAATGAAGCTTCCTATGCTCTCTAAAGTATCCATTATTACAATGAACATCCTTTCCAAAATTCTTTACCACTTTCAGTCTTCTTTATCTTATAGTCCCAACACGTTTGTCGCCAAAATCCATAAAGAACTCACATAATTCATCTGGTATCCAAAATCAGTAAGAGTTTCTTATCAAAATCTCACTCTCCCCAAAGATAGAGGAGGTCTTGGTCTGCCTGACTTACAACTCTATTATCGAATACTACATGCTAGTAGATTAAGTAAAATTGCCAACTTCAAACCTAACACCCAGTCCAGGACACCACACTGGATTGAAATGTGGTTTAATCATGTCTTAAACAATAACATCAACCCCAAAGCACTTTAATTTATAAACTTACTAATTCTTAAAAATGTAAGGATTCATCAGATCCTAAAAGAGAGAATTAAATCTTTTCAGGGGCTATTTATTTCATTGATGCTAGGAAACTCTTTTATTTTGTTCCAACCTATTCACTTAAACCCTAACCTCAAATTAAATAATAACATGCTAAATCTGATTACCCCTTAATCAAGGAATGCACAGTTTGGGACATATTTAAACATCGAAATCTATCTCTCACAGATTTAAGGGAATCTCTTAATGCGTCAAAAAATATGCTATAATTCTGAGACAAATCAGGAAACTCATTCTCACTCTCCCTATTGATCACAATTTAGATAACTCAATCTTGACACAGGTCTTGAACTTAATGGATACTTTGGCAAGCAATAAACATATTTTATCCCTCACTTACAATCTTAGTAGTACTCTATTGTATCAAGACAAAGTAGTATTTGCTGACTACTGGAACCACCACGATTCGACTTTCTCAATGGAACAAAAAATTTCTGCCATCAAATCCACCCTTCGCCCCCTTCAAAAACATATATATACTCAATATATGATCACCAATAATTTATATCTCACACTGGTACAAATAAATAAACTCAACCCAAATACTTCACCAACTTGCCCATGTTGTTCTTTTCACCAAGCTGATATTCTTCACATCTTATGGTTCTGCAAATACTCCCACAACATCTGGTGCTCCCTCAAAGTGAGACTGGAAAAAATGGGGTATCATAAATCTACCCTTTCATGAAAGATGGCTCTTCTACATATTATAAGAGGTAACATTTCCAAATCTAAAACTTACATTTTAATTACCATCTGTCTTTTAATCAAACTTTGTATCACCAAAAATTGGTTGGACCGTATGAAAATGTCTTGGAGGGGCTTTAGAAACATGGCCATTAAATATATCACATCACAAAAGCTATAAGTCCTCAGAAACACATTTATTTCCAGAAATTCTGGACTACCTTATTTACACTCTTAGATGACAATTAATTCCCTTTAATATCATGGGTTTAATTCACCCAATCCACTATTATTATACTTGCCCGTTATGTGGCTCAATTCACAAGGTTAAGTTTTCCCCCTTTCTTGTCTTTTTTTTCTTATTGTGATTGACAGATGACAATCAAGTAATTTATACGTATCCAGTTTTTTATTTAATTCTTCATATATGTTTTGATTTTATAGGTCATTTAGAAGTGCTTCATAGCGCAGCACCTGAGTACATAGTATATATAATTTAGACTCATGTTATACTGCTCTTTTGTGTGTTCATTTGAATTGTATTATTGACTGCATTGTTAGGTTTAAAAATTCAATAAAATATGATTGCAAAAAAAAGTACTGAAAACACACAGGATACCAACACTTATTATATTTCAGCACAAGTACATACTGAAACAAATAAAATACAAACCATATTACTCTTCTCCAAGTATAAGCAAGGAGGCAAGCCCCTGGCACCCCTCCTGTCGGGGGCTGTGCCCTCCACACCCCCTGCTACTTAAATATATCAACTCCAAGATTGCACTTTAGTGTAGTGAACTGCAGTCTCGGAGTTGATATATTTAAGTTGCAGGGGGTATGGGGTGTGCAGCCCCCCACATGGGAGGTGTAGGGGGGCTTGTCCACCTGCTTATACTTGCCGAGGAGTAATATATTTCTGTATGTACTTCTGCTGCAATATAGCTGTGTTGCTGTGCTGTTTTTTTTTTTCAATATTTTGAGTTTTTAGTATTTTGAACTTTAGAGAGTTTGGTCTCAGTATTTTCAGTTTAAGGATTTTGAATGTCAGTATTTTGAAGTGGGCCCATACATAAATACATATATATATATATATATATATATATATATATATATATATATATGTGTGTGTGTGTGCGTGTGTGTGTGTGCTATATTTATACATATTTATATATATATATATATATATATATATACACATATATATATATATACACACATATATATATATATATACATATATATATATATATATATATATATATATATATATACATATATATAAAATATATATATATATATATATATATATATATATATATATATATATATATATGGGTCTACCTGAGATGGTCGACAAGCCATTTGATCAACACTCATTTGGTCGACAGTTCATTTGGTCGACAGGCAGATTTGCCCCCCTCCCCAATGTTGTGTGACCCTGGATTTGATATATATAGTTAGGGGTGGTGTGGGGGGCACAGCCCCCCACATTGGGGGTGTGGGGGGCTTTGCCCCCCACATAAAACTGCTTGTCGACCAAATGAACTGTTGACCAAATGAGTGTCAATCAAATGGCTTGTCGACCATATCAGGTAGACCCATATATATATATATATATATATATATATATATATATATATATATAAATATATACACACACACACACACACACACACACACACACACACACACACACATGTATATGTATGTGGGGATGCACAAAGGTCCACATATACAAGCAGAATGCTGTGGTTGACTGCACCTACATGGGTATGTATCATTTCACCTAAAACTCATTTCACCTAAACTCATTTCACTGAAACCAAATCACCTAAAGTTCATTTCACCTAAAACTCATTTCATCTAAAACTCATTTCACTGACAAGTAGAACACTAAGGCAAGTCAAATGTATATGTCCTTTTCCCCACTGTAGTATGATCCTGGTCTTAGTATCTGTTGTTGGGGGTGTGGGGGACATATCCCCCCATCTAGTTGACTTTTACCGAATAATGTAAAACAAAACCAGACAGCATAAAACCAAAGTAAATGGGAGGCTACGCCCCCCTCACCCCCCAATGTGGGGGGCTGCACCCCCACACCCCCCATTAATATATATACTAACACCAGGATTGCACTACAGTGGGGAAAAGGACATATACCATTGAACTGCTTTAGATTACTACTTGTCAGTGAAATGAGTTTTAGGTGAAATGAACTTTAGGTGATTTTGTCTTGTTGAAATGAGTTTAGATGAAATGTGTTTTAGGTGAAGTGATACGTACCCACCTACATGCCCACACACCTGCATGTGACAGTGATGTTTGAGTGTGTGTGCATACACAGTCAAGCCATGTGCTAGCCCTACACGTTGGTATGTTGGACAGCTGTGAACAGTACATGGCAGAATGGGCAGTTCACCATCACTGGACTTCAACACGGGAGCTGGCTGTACCACAAGTGGCACTGGCACCACCATGCCCTGGGTCAGATGCAGTACTAGTCGCTGATGGTGACTGGTGTCTGCTGGGATTGTGTTCCTCATGGGACCACCCAGGACCACATGTTCATGGCCTGCCATGCCATGGTGTGGACAGCAACCTCCATTCTGTAGTACTGGAGGTGCTGCCACTATGGGATTGTGAGTGTGCATGGCCATGTGGTCTCTGAGCAGATGTTGCTGACCTACTGCCACATGTCCAACACCCTTCTCCCACCACATGTTCTAGCACAGACAATGTGCGGTCAAGAAATGACAATGTCTCACCCCACCGTGTGTCCACTACATCAGTGAAATGATGCATGGCATCACCAATGTGGTGAAAGGAGTCACGGATGTCAGACAGTGATGCATCGATGATCTCGAGCATCCATCTGGTGTTGCATTTGGAATGTGCCTGTACCTCCATGATGGACTGAAACATGCATCGAATGACATTTGATGTGACACCTGTGACAGGTGGCGGATGGGCAGCAGTCTTCCTTTGAACACCCCTGTCAGTCTGCCTGTATGGGACCTTGCCATCTCTCTGACTATGGCTAGTGTCTACACTCACTGATGCTATTGATGCCACACTCTCCTGTTCAATGCTGCCACACTCTGAGGAATATCTGGGGCCGCAGAGAACTGGGTATGTGTGGGCATACTGACTGTGTATGGGGACAAATGGGGGAGGAAGTGGGATTTTAACCCATGGGACAGATTCAGCCCCCAACAACCCTACCTGTGCTTCACTATGGACACCATCATCATCAGAGTCCAATAAGACACTGACATCAGGTTGTGTGGGGGACACACTCCAACCCCCACAGTCACCTGTGAGGAGGAAGACAAAATAAGTACATTACTACCTGAACTATTATGTTTGCTGAGACACACGCATACACACACATACACACACACACACACACACACACACACACACACACACACACACACACACACACATACACACACACATACAGGCGAGGAGCCGCAACAGCATTACACATACCACATCTTATTTATGATCCTATGCACAGCACACAAGCAGACTGCAACATATGCAGATAAGATAGGCCCTTTACAACATGCACTACAGCTATGCCCAACACCTCTCAACCTCTTAGAGTAAGAAATCTGGACAAAGCCATGAAAAAAGTGGTACAAATAGGGACAATTTTTAAACATTATTCTTACAAACTTAGAAAGTTGATAGAATAACAGGTTTTGCATTAGCATACATTTTCTGAAGGGTATAAATTCTAAAACTCAAATGTCTGTCATTATTTTCTAACTTCAATCTTTAATGATTTGCCACTAATTTGCCAGAAAGCCACAATTTTATGAAAAATGGACCAAAAATATAAGGCAAAAATCTGGACATTCTGTTAAAATCTGTACAGGTGAGAGGTAGTCCAGTTAATGTTGCTAGTACTATACACCTGTGAGATAAGTGATATGTCAGTTTATTTAATAGACCTACACCTAAAACACAGTGCACCCATCTTGACCACACTATCGCTACCTGTAGAGCAGACTGCATAGACCTTCACAAAAATAAGTGCAACTATGTTACTGCTCCTGCAAATACACTACTGTGATTACCGATTCAATGCACTTCAGTTAACCCATCCAAAACTGAACATACAAGTATTGTACTCTGGCTAAGCATATTAGTTGTGTCTACAGCAAAATGGCAGCCCTTAACATTCTTAGGGTATATATGATCCATAAAAAAACAGTATCACACTCACTGGGCACAGGACATTGGACTCTGGCCACACCTAACGTACCTATGGAAATGTGAGGGAGAGGTATTGTCAGCAATACCAAATGTGGCATTGTTACAGGGTAATATGTGCATATATCAAAATGTACAGCAGGTACTGTGATACTGCCTATATTGCTGACATTCTGAGTATGTTTATATATGCACAAGTGTGTGTGTGAAAAACAACCCCCCCCCCAAATGTAGATTGACCTGACATCCATGTACTAGTATGCAGAGGTTGCCACAATGACTGATACAGTATTACAGTGATGAACACAGGAGGCTTACCTGGATGCTCCTCTCCTGTGGATGCTGTGGCACCCACCTCCATGATGTATAGGGTGATGGATGCTTGAGAGTTGGTGGTTGGTCCCAGGTTTGCCAGGAATTCCTCTGTGGCCGAGAGTGGTTGTTCTGCAGGCTCTCCATCGATGGCAGCACAGTCCCTGGTCACAGCAGAGGCCCTTTGCCATGCAGCATTTACCATATCTGTTGCCTGGTGTCAGACCTGCTCGTATCTTCTGTCTTGTGGCCCTACTTGGTTGACTGCTGTGATGAGGTCAGCCCACAGTACTGCACATTGCTCACGATTCTGAATATTCCTGGACAGCAGAATGTTGTGATGCAGTCTGAGGCCATCCAGGATAACATAATTTTCAGCAGCTGAACACTTCAGTTGCCTCCATCTATACATCATTTCTGAAAGACAAGAAGAGGGGAACACATCACAGGACCACATACGTTGCTATCCACTATGTACAGACCCTACACATCCAAATTGGCCTGCACTATCCACTGCTACCTCCCATGTCATACCCCACCATCTGTCAACACAGTATGTATGTGGCTATCAGCAACATAGTAGCAATACCGGTTATGTCCCTGTGTGCCATGACTGAGTGTGCTGTATGTCTCCACTCCCATCAATGCCATTTACTGTGGTGTGTCCCCTATGAGCAATGTCCCAATACAATGTCATGTCATACAGCCGCTGTCAGCCAAATAGGTGTGTGTTATTACAAGTATATGGGAACGGTACAGCAACATCTGTGTGCCAGATTGACAGGGAGCAATGCAAACATGCTGCAGAGTATCTTCCCTGTAGGTGTCCTACTTCTCTAGTACACAGATGTTTGCGGAATATGTAGGTGTGCCTGATATATGTGGTTCTTTTGCCAGAAACATGTTGATGTCTGGCAAATGGTTGGTCAGTAATTGTTGGTTGTACTCAGAGTGTAGAGAATCTGGCTGTCACATGGCAGAACCCTCAGAATGCAGTTATTCTACACTAATATATGTTACTGTATTCAAACCCTTACTTTGTATGACCAATATGTACACTCTGTCACTGAGATTGGGCCAGTGCCCCCCCCCCACTAATAATGGGTATGACCTGAATTCCTGCTATAGGGGGTTGCCAGGTATGCTATCCATAGCTGCCAAGTGATGAGACATGAATGTGGACAAAACAGTGACCTAGCCAGAGTACATCAGGGCAGTCAGGGACACCTGTACAATGGCTGAACTATTCCTGTATGACATTCACAGACTGAGAGGAGCTGAATGACAGTTCATCGTGTGATATGACAGCTGTGTCCACCCTTACTTACTGTCACTATGTCTAACACTTAATCCAGTAGCATGTGTACAGGAGCCAACCATTGTAGGAGGGAGTGAAAGGGCCAGAGCATTGATTTAAGTCACAGCAGGTACACTTGAGAGGCATGCCTGTAGCTGATGCACAGCAGACTATCACCACCATGTGATTCCCAGAGATGTACCACAGGCCTACTGTTGTACTCCCTATTCCCCATAACTACATCCTCCCATCTGCATCCCATTATGTGGGGACTTGTATTACATACCTAGTAGAGTGATGTAATCCTTTTGTGCACAATTCCTCAAGAAAAATGCTTTCAAAACCACAGTCTGTCTTGGTAAAGCAAGTTACAGACCTGTTTTCTATAGGCAGCTGATTGCCTTTTGTAGGTAATGCTCAATAACAGGTGATTGCCTGTGCACCAATCGGTGGTTCAGACTTGCTAATTTCATCCAGAACAACTGGGTTGCACTTTCATTAGCTAATGACATGGCACAACTGTGCAATATTTAAAGGCTTCATGTAGGCCTTGGCCCCTTTCTTGGTCTGTGAGATGGACATTACTGAGGTGTGGAGACTACAGCATCGCAAAGAGTGGGTACAGGCACTGTCCACTGTTGAGATTTATGAGGTATGGCCACAGATTTGCATGCTATGTATGGCCATTGTCAAATGACTTTGTGATTATCTGGCATTTCAGTGTTAAACATTGTAGGTTGACGTCAGTAAGGGGGAAGAGATGCGAGTATCAGACGTCATACCCATCAGAATATGCGTGCTGCTGCAGTTGCTACTGGTCTATCAGCTATGAATGTTTGTAGTGGCAGACTGTGACTCATGTCCCTGTTGTTCTACCTTTGCCCCCCACCTCTTTATGTATGGGTGTCGTGTGGTTTCCTTGTTCTAGGGGGTTGTGAGGTATGGTAGGTCTGTGGCAGGTAGCTTAACATACAGCTGCACATGTTGCAGTCTGCAGCTGCTGCTTTTTGCCTAGGACTCATAGTGGGAAGTGCAAACACTCTGGAGGACAAAAAGCTGTATTGTCACTAAGGGAGCAGTGTCAGCTTTGTCATTACAGCAGAGCCAGGGTGAGGTTACCCATAACAGTCTAGTCAAGGCATGTGATTAAGGTACATCTGCTATGTAACAGTGCCAATCCTCAAAGAGTAGTAGGCAAGATATAGGTAGCCTATATGAATAAGTGCAGTGTGTCCCTTCCTACAGGCTTTTGACTTGCTAACATGGGTAGAGGTTAATTGAGTAGCAGCAACCTGTTTTGGTGAAAATTGTATGACAGTCATTATTTGCCGTATTCACAAGACTATTACTGAAGTGCAACACACTGGATTAGAACCCAGGACTGTGGGTGGTAAAATGTATTAAATGCAAGGTATTTAACTGACTGAGCTAGCATTTCAGCAGATGCCTTTGTAAGATATATGGGCATGCATACAGTCTGTGACACCGGAATTGCATTAGCATGTGTTTTCTGATGGGTATGAGGTGTGACACTGAAATGCCTGTCATGATCTTCTAACCACAATCTTTAATGACTTGCCAATAATTTAGCAGACATATATGTTTTTGTGAAAACTGTGTCAAACCTAGGGGACACAATTGTGGACATTCTGCAGCAGTCTATACAGTGACAGCTATACCTGCTATCCCAGGCCTCGTGTACATCCATTATTATTTATTTGACTGTGTACTGGTGCAATGTGTGCATCACAGTCCCAAATACACAGCCAATTTCCCGATTATATGTACTTGCAGTATGTCAGTGGCAATCAGGATATGTTGGTTAAAACACCTTGTTATGTTAGAGCTGAGTGGTCTAGTGGGCTATTACACTATACTGTAGTTACCAGGGGCCTGGGTTCAACATGTAGCAAGGGGGATTATTTTGCAGATGTAGTGAACACTGTCAGAAATGCATAAGATGACAGTTTTAAGCAGGTTTGCATGGTGTGCCTCACCGCTTAAACCAACTTTAATTTAAAAAAGAAGAAAAGAAAAAAGAGGTGATAAGAAAGTGGTGAAATTGTGGCAAGCAGGGTAAAAAACATACTGAAAGGCAGGTAGGGATGTGCAGGATGAATGTAGGAAAGGACCATAGCTCTCTATTTCTTGTACAGCAACAGCTGTGCAGGTTGTACAGAATTTAGAATTTGGCGCCTCACACCCCAGAACAAGGGGTGAGGGTAACATAACTGTGTTTTATTCATGTAATAATTAATTGTGTCCAGTGGACATGGGTGCAAAATGGATAACTATGTATGTGGTGATATATTTTTTTTGGTACAGGTGACCATTTTTTTTTTTTTTTTAAGAAGAGAATGGAATATTGGGGAAGGGATATAGGTATGTGTGGGGAGGTAAGTTGGGTAGGAAAGGTTGCATTTGCAGACAGCCAAGACAGCATATAGGCACGATATATGACACGAGGGGGGGTGAACACCTTGGACAAGGAGGGTGTTGTGGAATCAGACAGACATGTGCCCCCAGACGGCAGCAATTTGACTGAGCTCCCCAGCAATTGGCAATCAACATTGCTCCTTCACTGCCCTGAAGGTGGCCATGCTGGAGGGTGGGAACTGCGGCCACCTTGCCCCTCCACGCTGGCCAGTCTGCCATCAGCCCAGCACAGGCAGTTCTCATAACCACAATGCACTATCCTGCGCACCATCAGCAGTAGTTGATCCTGGGGTACAACCCCCCTCTGCCCCTGCTCCCAGAGAGGACGGAACCCATCCCCTGAGGCAGTTCCAGGGCCAGCAGAGGGGGCACCACAGGCTGGAGTCCCAGATGTGCTGGGATCCGATACCATGGCCGGCTACGGTAGGGTAGGTGGATCATCAGGAACCAGCCTACCCAGTCGAGCTATGGTGTTGAGGTATTTCAAAATGTATAGGTTAGTCATGAACATAATATGCATTTAGTTATAACAGCATGCCAGAACATTGCAAATAACCCAGTAGCATAACATTGCATAGTATACGGAACATAATATTTAAGTGAGATAACAGTCAGTATAGTAACAGCATGCCAGTAACAGGTATGGCATAAGGCCAAAAACATAGGTAATTCAACAAGTTATGTTAGTCTGCAACCATTGTAACACATAACAATAATAAAACAGAAGGTCCAACATAATGTTGTGAGAACAACATATGTTAATAGTAAACCATTACTGATGTCTAACAATAATAATTTATGATGAAGATAAGGGGTGGGAGAGAGAGAAATATAGTTCATTAATACCACTATAGGCTATATAGTTTGCAGCGGTACTATTATATATTCTACAGGTCTGTCCATCCTTTATGTATAACAGTGCCCTATAGCCTCTGTAGCACATACATTCCTCTCAAGCTATCCACATGGGACAGTATGGGCCAAGCTGTAACACCTAGAGGTACACAACTACAGGGGACTATTACATGTCAGGGGGACATATATGACTACCAAGGTGTATTGTGGACTGATGTAGTGTGACTGTGCTAATGACATAATCATGTTAATAACAGATCTGTGACAGAGGGATTAGGCAACAGTGATCACAGTCTGTGGCAGTGTAACACTTGACAGATATGTATCATGCATAGTACAGAGAGTTTATGACTATCATGCTTTCCGTGGCAGGCATGGGGTTAGACCTTCAGCAGACATTCACAGGCACACCGGGCATACAGCCAAAACAAGATTACACATTTTATTTATTATATTAACTTTTATTAGTATTGTACTTACTGCCTTTATTTTCTGAAGTCTTATCACATTCCTGAACAATGCTGGTAACGTTCTGTTACATCTGAACACACAAATTATTAAGCCATACTAAGGCCTACTGCACCAGTTTACCTGTAATTCCTGTAGGGGAACACCTGTTAACAATACATAACTGATTCAATAATATTTTGCAGGACTTTTCACTGGATTTGAACCCTGGTCTGTGTGTGACAAAATGGACATCAGATCTACCATTTATCAAACTGAGCTACTGCTACACACTGATGCACTGATATTTACTTAGAATGCACCTGGTAACAAAATATGATCTGGCAATAGAAGTAGAGTATTATACAAGACTGCAGTGACACTTGAACAGACACGCATGAGATTTATGCAAGACAAAGATAGTGGGTGAACTGTACATTAATACATAGAATGCAGGTGTAGACAATAAACCCCTAGTAGGTTGAAATATCTGTGATGTGTACAAATCATATTGGAGTGCTGGGTTGGCTATCTGACCCATATACAGTTGCAGATGGTATATTTGCAGTATACAGCTATTACAGTTTCATACTTGCCTGCAGGAATGCATGCAGATGAAATGCAATGGTTAACACAAAACATCCTGATAAACACAGTATACTTTGGGTGTCCCTGATATTGCTTCAGATCTTAGTGCAAAACAAATATCATAATGCATGTATCTTGTAGTACAGCTCTAAATCTACAATTTAGCAGAACACTCTTTCTTAGCTAACCTTGAGTCACTTAGTGGTATTCTTTGTGTTTTTAGTTCAGAGCAGATGTAATACTCAGTTTCATGAACAACAGCCCAAAATACACACATATTGCAAAACACAGCTTTATTAGGGGTGATTTTGTGCAGTTATTGGCATACTTTCAATCTTTATTGCAGAACAGTTCATATAATGCAGGTGTTGCAATGCACTTGCAATTCCACAATTAATGCAATAGAAACATTATTTTGTTAACATTATCAGGTTTCATGCTTTCATCCTTATTGAACTATATGTGGCATTACTTACTTATTTCAGTCCATGTCTATGACCACATTCATTGCAGTACATTCAAAACTGTATATACCTAATGGCGATTAATAGTTTACTCTTTCTTGCTTACATGACTACAGATTGCAAGATACATCTGTACTCACCTCACTTATGGTGCAACTTGGCCAGGCTCCCTGCATGGGCCTGTAGGTTGTGAGCTCTCTCCTCTGCAGCTGTAGGGAGAGAAGTACACCATTATGTGTACCTGCCTACCACACATTCAGATTATGTATTGCTAAACCAATGCTAACAGAAGTTAAAAACTTGTGGGCATTCCCCTCCCGAGCATCCTGGACCCAGGTGTACAGAAGTCCCCTCTTCCATCACTTCAGATCGTCATAATGATGACAGACCTGCTCATCTGTGCGGGGATACCTGTTGCTCTGGTGAGATCATGTGCCACCCAATCCCAGGCTTCTGACTTGTACTCTGATCCCTGGTACTGGCCCTGGAGCACCCAGATGTCATGGTATTTTACAAGGAGTACAACCATGACCCTGGACTCCAGAATGCCCCGCAGCTGCACCTGGAAGCACACACCCTCTCTAACACCTGCCATAGTTCCTGCCAAGTTCAAACTCCAACTGGTTCTGCTGTATTCTCAAATGTTGCACTTAAATAAGCCTGTTTTCCTGCCCTTTACTGCCATCGGGCAATTTTTAAATATGCTGAGCATTGCTTAAACTGGAATTGCTTAGCAGTGCTTTGCACCACTTTGCAATCCACAAACCAGCTAAGCATTGCTAAAACAAACCTTGTTTAAGCAGTGCTTGGCAAGGCTTAGCTATGCTTAGCAGAGCACAGCAAAGCAAGATTTAAAAATGCTGCTAATAATTTGTATTTGTAAAATAACTGCTTAATAACCAGTCTGTGTATTCAAACCCTGCACTTACAGCATATTCAGCTGCAGGCAAACCATTTGGCTACATGGACGTATAGAATTCTGTTATACTTTTACATATACCTCTCTACTACATTTAAGCACCGCTGAGCACCACGGTGCACCGAGCAAACCCACTCAGCTATGCTTAAACCTGACCTTTGCAGTCATAATTAAATGTATCCGTTTTCTATTTTTAGATGTCTGGGACATGTCTATTGCTGCATGCTTCACCATGCAAACATAAAAAAACAAAAAACAAACAAAAACAAATTTAAAACTTTATTACATATGCATATATTGATATCCGGCACTTTGACAGGCACAGTAACACACTCCCTGCACTGATTCAATAACTGTGTTACGTGGCTATTCCTTAGTAGCACACCTTCATTAATATGCATGGTGTGCTACTGAGGGGGTACTGCATACATGGACACTGCACCTTCCATGTAGGCTTTACACTATGCCTACACAGATTTTTATTAAATCTTCAGGACAATCAAAACAAATAAGGGTCTAGGACAGATTCCTGTGGGACACCCAGACTGTAACCAAGGATTTCACCTGTCCAGTTGCTGTATGATACTTGCCATGTCGTGTTTGAAGTCATGCAGCTATCCATCTTATCAAACGTATACCAATATGTAGTTGTTATATTTTATTGATCAGTATTTTGTGTATTACCCTGTCAAATGCTGAAGGTAAAGCTATAAAATTACATTGTAGCATAATATTTCAATCATAGCTGTTATTATATTGTTATAGAACATCATTGTACTGATAGTAATATATATATATTGTCAACATAAGCATGCTGATATGTGGTTCCAAGTCCCAACCTTTCCATTTCTGACAATAGCTTATCCAATATTAACTGGTCCATTATAACATGAAAGTAGACTTCAGGGTTTGTATGACTCTGGGTTTGTCGTAATCCACTTTCCCTTAAAGACAAGTTTAATAAGTGTATGTCTCCAATTTTGAGGAATCTCCCCAAATTTACAAGAGCTAGTAAATAATACATATAATGGTACTGTACGGTATTTCTGAAATGTTCTCATGTCATTATTACTAATTCCATCTCCTCCCTTTGCTTTGTTTGGATCCAGTTTGCATAGTTCTTTTTCAATATACTCTAATTTGATTTCAGTACATGAGGTTAACTGGATGCTAATATGACAATTTATCATCCCCCTTGTGGAGCCAAACTGTTTTGAGTAAGATTTTGTAAATATATCTATAATCTATTGAGTCGGAGAATAAATTTAGAATCTACACAAAGTTTATCACTTTGCATGTCTTCACTCCTTCCACATCTTATGTATCTATAAAACAGTTTCCTATTATGATCAATATCTTTATATAAATTTTCAACATTTTCTTAATCTTGTCTCACATAATGCTTAATTTGTTTGTCCAGCTTGTTTGCTTCAGTTTTAAAAGTTCTAGTTCTTTTAGATTTCTTATATTTTTTGTCTCTCACCTTAATCAAGTATCTCATTCTTATGGAAATATATCCTCCTGACATTATGTGCTTAGATTTTGATGTAAAGCATGTTTTTATTTTATTGCACTAAAACAATTTCTCTTTCAAAGCTTTCTACATACCTTCTGCAGGTTTTCCACTGAACGCATCACTCCAATTAGTTTTACATAGTGACTGCTTTGCTTCCAAATAATCTGTTGTTAATCTTTTTGCATTGGTTCAGATTTCAGTTTGGCAGAATTTTCAAGCAAGAAGTTAACCTTTATAACTTCATGATCACTGCATATCAATGGTGTAAAACCTGACATGAAGTAACCATAATTTCTTTAGAACAGAAGCAATGAGCCAGATTCAGTAAAGTTCATGGAGGGTATTTATGGACAGAGCAGTATACCGAAGGAAAACTCCAGTGCACCTGCTACTTACACAATTCCTGAAGATATTCTAAAGGCAGACCAACTACTTAGGTATTCAGAGTAGGGTAATTAGGATTCCATCTATGCCAATATGATTCGAAAACCCATTGTGCACAGACAACGCAACTCAAATGCAACAAACAGCTATGCCAAATCCAATTCCCAAATTCTTGGTGTATACATTATGGACCCCAAGGATTTTACATGAATAGTATGGATTATGTCAAAGTCTGTAGCAAAACTGAGAAAAAAAATATAACAATGCAACCTGCTGTTAATATTCTGCAACAAGCAGTAGTGATGCCAGCCATAAATGAGGATGTTGATGTGTGTCCTAGAAGGCTGCCAGCTAGAGTCAGAGAAAGGCTGCAACTATACCAGTTGTCAGACCAGCAAATAATTGACAGAAACGGTCTGGACAGACAAATCATGCAGGTTGTCTGTCACATGTGTGCCCCAAGTATTTCTGTGCAGACCCTGTGAGGAAACCCCATCCCCCCTTGAAACCAAAATGTGTCTCAGGCTGGGTATACTCACATCTGGGACATTTCAGAAACATATCAGGGATTCTGGGGGAGTATCACAAGCAGCTGCCAGTTGTGTCCTGGGCAAATTCCTAGCAGCAATGTGCAGCAAGGTGGATGACTATCTACACTTCCCATTCACAACCATGGAGTAGAGAACTATAATGCAGTTCCACACCATGATGGCCTGAGGAGATCACGACAATGAAAAGGTTAATAGTGATGATACTGAAGGTCCTATTACTAGGGGAGACTTGACCTGTGTGATTAACTTGCTGACACAGGGTGTAGGCTCACAAAGTGTGACTCCAAGTATTTCACTATTCCAGGTAATCAGCATGAGTTTAAAACCTGGAACAAGAGTTCCCAGAGGATTTGGTTTGGTGAATATTCAGATTCACTTTGAAAGATAATTTTTGCAAGGGGTGATTAACAAGCATCTTTTTGAATTTTTAACTGTGGAAAAGCCCCATATTCCAGTTATATTCGGAATACCTAAGATTCATAAAGCAATACAGAATCCTCCTCTATGGCCAATTGTGGTGAACAGACATTCCAATACCATTCCCTGGCAATGTTTATTGATCAGAAATTGAAGTCATTTGTAACAAATATTAGTCACATTTCCAAGGATTTATGGGACTATCTTAAGAATAGTACATCTGGTTTTTACCACAGTGATTTAATTTTTCTAGCTACAGACATTGTAGATCTTTTTTCATGTATTCCCCATTCACTAGGTCTTGAATGGTTTCATGAAGTGATTGTGGAATGTAAATTTTTAACTAGTTCAAAGATTTTTTAATTGTCGAGTTCATGGAACTGGTTTGAAACAATAATTTTATTCTTTTCAACAGTGAATATTATAAGCAGGATAAAGGTGTTGTCATGGGAGCTTGTTGTGTCTTGATATATGATAATTTAATATTATATTATATTACTGGGAGAAGAACTTTATTTTGAATTCACCCTTTGCTGTTGTTGGTGTTTCTACACTTGAGTTTTGGATTACATCTGCATTTTATGGAAGGGCACTTTAAATTGTTTAAACTGTTTTATATATATTAACACAAACACACACACACACACACACACACACACACACACACACACACACACACACACACACACACACACACACACACACACACACACACACACACATATATATATATATATATATATATATATATATATATATATATATATATATATTATGGGACCATATCATTTCTGTATTTATTTATTTATTTATTTTATTTTGCATTTGTTAACCGGGTAGAGTCCGACTGGGCAAGTAGCCCATTTTTAATGGGGACCCAGGGAGATAAGCTCCATAACAATAGTACAAAAAGATTACAACAATTTTTAAAAGATTTACAAACAATATACAAAAAAGTGTGACAGCTGCCAGCAATCACAATTTACAAAAAGGTGAATGTAAAACAGAAAACATTACATTTCTTAAGCCTTATTACAGACAGTATTATGAAACGTATTAGATATATAACTAAAAACCATTGTGACATTTTAATTTGGAAGAAGTAAGACAAGAAGCTAGCAGAATAGAAAACATTTAATTGAAGGCATGAGAAACTAGCCAGGAGTATTACAGGAGCATAGCCATTGTTAAGTAAGGTATTCCTTTAGGAATTTTTGAAGCTATGATGATCTGTGTTTTTTAAGATATTCTGGGGTAATAGGTTCCACTGTTTGTCTACTATGAAGGAGAAGAAAGAATCACTGAAGTAGTTATGGGATTTTGTAACCTTGAGTATAAGTTTAGCAGATGAGCCAAGGGTCCTGGGGTTGGTATTTAGTTACAGTAGATTGGACTCTGTAGGGCAGTTTTCAGGTTTGTGGATAATACAGTGGGTAGTGGTGAGCTGAGTGAGTAATAACAGTTTGGGAAATTCAAGCCAGTGTAGTTTTTGAAGGGCAAGGCAATGATGGGTCCTGTTGGGTATATTAGCAGCAAATTTTGCTATTTTGTTATAGCGGGAATCAAGTAGATGTAAATCAGACTTGTGCAGGTTAGTGAAAAGTTGAGAACAGTAGAGAAGAGTAGATAGGAGGTGGGGTCTGGTTGTGGCTAGTCTGGCATTTTCAGTAATGCACGGTTTGGCCCTATATAGAACACAAAGTTTGATGTGAACTTTCTTTATTGTGAGTGATATGTGTTTATTGAATTTTAGGTTGTTGTCTATCGTGACACCAAGTAGTTTTGTTTGGTTAACTGGTTCTATAATAGTGCCAGTAGTGGAGTAGATGGAGAGAGGAGGTAGGTTTGTTTTGGATTTCCTGTTAGAGATCATTAATTTTGTTTTGTTTGGGTTTAGGATGAGTTGAAGTTCGTTTAGGTAATTTTCAATATCTAGAAATGACTTTTGCAGTTTATCTTGGAGTTCTTGGGATGTGGGAGCAGAGTTAGTTATATACAGTAAGGGGGGTATGGGGGGCACAGCCCCCTACATTGCGGGGTGTGGGGGTGTAGCCCCCCCACCTTTTTTAAATGTTGTAAACCATAGACATGGATACTTCAAAGTTGAATGAATAACTCTTTCCAGAAGATAATATATACCCAAACCCCCACACCAACCCCCTACTATATATACTAACTCCAGGATCACACTACAGTGGGGAACAAGGCATATACATTTTTAGATTAAATGAGTTTCACTCAAATGAGCTTTCAGTGAAGTGAGCATTCAGTGAATTGTGCTCAGTCAATTAATTTTCAGTGAAATGAGACTTTGACGAAATGAGTTTCAGTGAAATGTGTTTTCTATCCAAAAACGTAGACCAGATGTATTACATGCCAATGAATCTAATCCAGTTTATGGACATGCAAAGAGATGTCCTTCGAGTAAATACCATTTTTTTGTGATTGAACAGATGCTTATTAGTTCAAGAGGGGGACTAAGGGAGACAAAAGTTGAGTACAAGGAACTGTTATGGCAGCTTAAATTGGACAGAGGAAATTTCCTTGTGTTAAATGACAATATTTCCATTTCCAGTGTGTTAAAAATATGTGCAGCCACGTTTTTGGGGTTTAATTACTTTCTGTGTTACAAAAGGGTTAGAATGCTTATATTTGTCATATTTATTATTTTTATTATATTTACACATTTGCACATTATATTTTACTGTTTGTTGGAATGTTATGAATTGTATCTAATTTTATTTACCTTGCTAGTTTTTGGAACAAGCAATCATGTCTGATTTTGTTCACGTCTATTTTCCTCGGTTAAAACTATGCATTTTGTATTCATGTCTCTTTAGGGGGCTATTAGTTTAAATAATGAGTGTTTATTTTGATTGGTTTGGGATTATTGTTTGAGAATTTTTTAAGTATTTATTCATGGTGTTAACATACAGTTTTCAAGTTCTGATGAAATCTGATACACTGAGGATGAAAACGGTCATCTTTATTGTTTTAATAAACCAATTATCATGTTTATGATTCCTGATTGTCCATCTTTTGGTGTTTTCCTTGCAGTTTTCAATTTCCTAGTTCTACTACATCAGAAACTTCCCCCATGTGCTCGGTGCAATAGATTACACACACATACCTATCATGACACCAGTACATCCTGAAGCAGACTGATATATAAACAGAAGAGATTGCCATCCATCAACTGCCAAGTTGTGTGTGTAGCAGATAGCAGCATAACAAACATCATGGCAACCCACCCTGGTGGAAGACATACACATATATAACTTACTTCCATCATTCTTACTACATACTGTAAGTACACAGCTACTTTTAATTAATGTACAATTTAATGGCCATAACATTGGTTAAGCATATTTGGTCACATATGTGTTGATAGCTATGTCCTCACTATGAGATGTGTAAAAATTGTATGCATTTTCCATATTCTGCCACCTATCACAAGATTTTTAATAAACAGCTGCAGTAACTTTTGCTGCGAATGAAAGCCTCATACAATTTAGCTCAGCCTGTAAAACACCTGACCAGTATGTCTTACATTTTGGTGTGTTGTGGGTTCAAAACCACATAGAGCAACATTTTACCTTCACCTATGACTTTTTTTAAGAATCATATTGAAATAATTTATATGAAATTTTATGTTGTGCATAGAAGCCACTCACTGATGTAGTTTTTCTAGAAATTATACTGTAATTCATAGTGGCCTAACAACATTAAAGAGCAGTACATGTTTGTTTGTAAGTAATGCAAGCTGAATGCTAGCTCAGCTTCTAAGGCTGCAGGCCTGCATGTCTAAATTTTGTGTGCTGTAAGTTCAAGTCTTGAAAGGGGACACATACATCTTAAACTGTTATACTGATGTCATATACTGATAGCATTTTTTTAGCTTATAATATGGGAGTTGTTCCAAATAACTCAGTTATTCGTTGAATTACTGCTGATATGTTCATAATCTTTAACATTTCATTAACATCAGCTATTTATCAGCATTGCCAGTACATATTGATAAATCCTGTTATATGTCTGAGGAATTTAGTACTTTAATATTGTATTCTGTTTAAAAGGCTGTGAAGTCCTATTTTGTCATGAAATACTGAAATCAATTGTACAACAGTCTCAAACTGTAATATTGAGGGACTGTGATGGGCCCACTAACAGTTGCAATGAAGGGCAGGAAGATGTATGTCTTTATCTAGTGATGTGCAACTTCTTGGAATAGTGGTACTCACACATACCTTTCTGTGTCCACAGTGTACAGCAACATGTATGGCTCTCTTCTCATAAAGTAGATTTTGCAAGACACTGTCACACTGTATGAAGAATGGATTATCTCAGTTACTGTTAATAAAATACTATTAATTTCTCTGAACACAGTGGTGACATGAATGTAATTTGAAAACAGTTTAGCTATATGAGCAGCACATGTTCATAGTTTGCAATCCTAAGCCAAGATCCTTCTTAGTATACTATCCCCCATCAGCAAGGTGGACTACCTACACTTCCCATTCATACCCATGGTGCAGAGAACTGTAAGTAAAAGCACTGCTATAGCCGAGGTTAACAGACACTTGAGCAGGTACCCATTTCGTAGCAGCAATAGCACCCTCTGCAGTCTAACATGTGTATTGGTTCTGTCTACACAGTGTTATAGCCTAGGTTGACTGACACTTGAGCAGTTACCCATTTGATAGCGGCAGGTTATAATCAGCAATCATGTTCCAAAATATTTGATTTGTAAATCTTCTGATTCCTGATTGTTTTGGAACAAAATGCATACACTTGTACACATGCAATACTACTATTAACAGATATATTACATTCTATGTGTACACTTGTTTTGATTGAACATATCACATTGTTTTTAGTGTTGTTGTCGCCTCACATTAAGATGCTGTCCGGTTCGATTCTCAGCTAGAACGTCTTTTGCGTGGAGACATGCATGAATGGGCATACCTTCTTTGAAGGTTGTGCATCAGGCCTGGCAAGTCGGTACGTAAAAATCAACTGCCAATCATTAACGGACCGGAGTTCCGCTGCGGTGACCCCTAACCGGGAAAAGCCGAAAGACACAAACAAACTCATCATATTGATGTGTGTTCAGCCAAATATTATGCTGCCTGTCTCAGAAGATTGTTATGTGTTATGCCTGTTGTCCACAGTAGTTTCTGATACCTTTTTTTCATAATTTATACAATGGCATGCTGTGCTCACTCACATACATCACTGAATGCAGATAATAAAATATGTTTGTTAAACATGATGGGGACCTTCTTTGATGAAATGGCATGGGTTATGCTGGATTCATTCAGGATAATAGCTTGTAAGATCATTCAGGAGTCTGATCCACATCAGCCTGGTCCTTCCAGTTGGTAGGTGTTGTCTGTGTGCTCTACTTGTGTTCTACTGCCAATATGGTGATTAACATTTAATTAATTGGACTGCAGTTGGACTCATGTGCATGCATACCATGTATCTGTCATGCTTATGTGTTATTATAGTGTGATATTTACTGAGGTTCCAATGTGTGCATAGCAAATTTTAACACATTACACTGTCCTCACACATATTCCACTGTCCATGCATTGTGGCAGTAAACTTGTTGATAGTGTTGGAGCAGGCAGCCTGTAAACATTTCTTACTGGGACAACTGACAGACAACATATGTTGTCCATAGTTCAGCACTTACAGTGCCATATGCCTTGGATGTCTGCTTTGCTATATTAGGTATAGCATTTCCAAAATCATGATGTAGTGGCATTGGTGTACACCTTCATAAATAGACATATACATAATAATTGTATGTATGTGTGCATGTAGTCAGATATATACTTACACAGTTATGTAGCTTTGAAAAGTGAGCACTCAGTGATGTACTGCAAATGTGCTGTTATGATGCCCACAGAGGTGTCCTCTGCTCTGTAAAGAGTAGTGTGATCAACATACATGTGTTTCTTTATTCACCGTTTACATGACAGCATATGTGTATGTGATTGAAATGTTTTAACTTGCTTACCTACACATGTTGATGTGACATGATTGCACATTACTATGTATATGTGTTTAATACCTGCCCAGTTTTGTGGACATGAGCAGTCTATCTGTAAATTTAATATACATTTTCCATTTGTTTAAATGGATGTCCACATCTCTTCTACAGCACCCTGTGTGCTTTACACATACATTTGCATTGTGACACCTTACCGTTTCCTGTTTTACCTCCATGTGGTCCCAGGTTGTCTACCTCCCTACCGCTTTAATATGTCCATAGTATTTATTGCAGGTGTGTTTACCTTTGTCAAAACTACTGCCCATTGCTAGTTATTAATTTGAGACTGTGAACATGTGTCAAATGTTTGGGCATTTTACAGTGTGGGACATGTGCACACAAGCTGCTGGCTAATGCTTTTTTAAAAAAATAAAAAAATGGGGCCTATTCCCAACAAAAAAGTATTGTCCACACCCCTCTGACTTTCCCTCACATTTTCCTACTCAGGCATTCCTCTTGTCTGTTCTTCTTTTTCACCCATACCCCACATCTTCTTTTCTATCTCTCACTTTCTTGGGTGTGTGTGCTACCCAGTTTTAGCAACTGTTAGCTATTGTGAAGTGGCCCTTTACCTTTCATTTTTTTTTAATAAGGAAATGTATGGATTCTGTCAGAATCTGTAATTTCAAGTCAATATTTATTTATGATACATGCATTATATAGTTGTCTCTGAATTTAATGTAATGAATGAAGTGAATGTATATGCAGTACAAATTGCCTTGCAGCTTTGGAGCACATATAAGTTAGTGGATGGCATACAGACATATCCATGATTGTCTAATATGTTTCTATGTGTACTTCTACAAATTTCTGTCATGATTGCCATGCAGTTTAGTTTGGGATACTTGGCATTTTTAATGTGTGTGTGTGTTTTGAGGGTTATCACTACAGAGTTAATAACATTCCAAAGTAGTCCGTAAAGTTACTGTATAGATTTTATATCTCTAAACAATTATTAGGATTCTTGATTTGTGATACTTTTCCATTTGTTTGGTAATGTACAATGTTACTGGACAACTACTTCTTATACTTATGGATTACTTGTTCATTTCTATACTGCATCGTTGGAATTACAGTACTCCATTGACCACTGAGATATTCTGAGTTTCTTGTATATTAGCATATTACAATGTTATCTGCAAGTTTTACCCTAAGATTGATTACATCAGATTCTGCAAGCTTTACAGAATCTGGCCTAATTTCTAGTATATTCCATTTCCACACAATGTCTAGTATGTTCCACTTCTTGGTAGTTTTTTTTGCAATCTGAAAAAAAATTGTTGTTTCTAAACATATGTTGCGAATAATTTCCTTACTAATGTTGGTGAATCCATATTATTCCAGTCTATTTCTGGTAAATTTAAGTCCCCATCCACTATTATTCTTCTGTCTTGTGTTTCATGCAAGAAGCATATGAATTCCTCTAGGTCATCGGCACTTGACTTTAGAGGTCTGTATAGTTCAACAATTGTCATATGTTCCAGGGTTATCATTATTGCCACAGTTAATCTATTGTATTGGCATTATCACTGAATATGTAATAATCACAGGTCTCATAACTATCTTTAATCCCTGTCATAACACTACCACCTAACTTTTTTTTAGTATGTCTGTTGCAGTAACATTTATACCCAGACAGAACTAGTTTCCAGTCATTGTTCTTTAATAACTGTGTTTCACAAACAATAACAATATCAATCTATTGGGAACGTAGCAAATTTTCCAGTAAAAAAAAATGTTATTAATGCTCCTAGCATTAACAACCATCAAAGATGCATCAAATGCTGTTATCTGTGAACCGTTAAGTTTTCAAGCTGGCAAAAATCTTGTCTTGTGTTTATCAAATATTAGAAATATCTGCTGCAAAAATTCCCTTCCCTGATTTTGACAAGTGCATTCCACCCTGTCTGAGTACATGGGCTCAAGATTAGACCCTGATGCTCTACACATTTCCATTTTTAAAAGTGGGACGTTTTTCATGTAGGTCTTTTTATTCATGGTGACATGACTCTCCTTTCTATATGTGATTTATGAAAAATATGTCCTAACACTTGTAGAAGCTATGCTATCTATGAGGACTTAAGTTCCTTATTAACAATCAGACACTCTTTGCGGATGAGATCATTTTTACCGACATGAATAAAAAACAGATCTGTACTTCCTTACATTAAGGTATTCTAAGGCCTGCCTCACATCCTCTTTTTTTTTTTTTTTCTCCTGGCAAGCATAACATTATTTGAGGTCCATTATCTTCTCTGCAAATGCAAGTGTGAGTTCCTCTAATAATTGAACCTCCAGTTACAAGACCAAAGAACATCTTTTTTGACCAGATCTGAAGAATCTTCAACTTTTAATTCAGTAATATCTGTTCTATCAGTTGTTATAAAGGAATGATCTTCATCAGCATCAGTTTTATTAACCTGACTGTTTTCATTGCTATTATATTTGCAAGTATATAATCCTCATCCATCTGGCTTTGCACATCCACAACTTGAGCCATGTTGTCAACGTCTGTCTTTCTCTTCTTTTTTTATTTCAGTAATGTTCTTCATTTCTTCCACATTCAATTTTTTTTAACTTTTTATTGCATTTTTAAAAGACAAGAATCAATATTATAACAAAAATAAACAACTAGAATAAAAATGATACCAAATGTATACAAGGCCCACAACAAAAAATTAACATTAAGCAGAACCATTAATACTTTTCCAATAAATCTCTTAGTTTTTGTCAAGATTACTTCTTATGTGTGAGATTTGATGTTTGGTTATAAACAGCTTGTATTTCTTTATTACACACATTTTTTTGCTAAGGAAATAAATTCAGAAAAAGAGAGGAATTTAATACTCTTCCTTTTCATCTGCCCCTCACCTCTTTTTTCTACCATCTCTTTTGGAAAAATGATGCCTTTTTCTCTAGAATGAAGTTTTTCTTGAAAGAAAATATTATCATTCCCTTTAATCTGTGTTACATGACAAAGCAGCATCCTTCTTAGTATGTATTTGCTTTGCTTTACAGACATTAATCGGTTTTGTTGTCTTCCTTGTTATTTGTTCTGAACTTCTTATTTTCTTTCTTTTTTATTTCTTTCTACATACTCTGAATCCTCTGTCTTCATCTCAAAGGTAAAAAAAACATAGTATGCACACTGAGAATTTTGAACAATGCTTATTATAATGCGGGAGAGAGATAAATAATGGGACAACAAAATGGCTTGTGGGTTCCTGGTCCATTACCTTGCCTAGAGCCCCATTTGACTATGATTTGGCTGTGTGTGTGTGTGTGTGTGTGTGTGTGTGTGTGTGTGTGTGTGTGTGTGTGTGTGTGTGTGTGTGTGTGTGTGTGTGTGTGTGTGTGTGTGTGTGTGTGTGTGTGTGTGTGTGTGCGTGTGTGTGTGTGTGTGTGTGTGCATATGTGTGTTTGAAATCTAACAGGGATTACAGTCGGATCTACAAACCATTCCAGGGATTGCTAACTCCAACTCATGCATAAAAATAAACTCAATTAATAAGACCAGTCAAGAGAATTTTCATATTGCTTATCACAAAAAAGTAACCTAATTTTTTTATTTGTTAATCAGGTAAGCTCACCTTAGGGCAACTCTGGAGCACTGCCTGGTTAAGTGACTTGGTCAGAGTCACATAAGAGACAAACGGAGGTAGAAAGACTCAAACCCTGCACCCTTGTCTACTGAAATCAGCTAAATAAAAAGCTTTGGGCCAAAGCTCTCAACAATAACTGCCAGACCTCAGTTTCTTCATTTTTTGGTAAATCAATGAGGAATACAGTCAGTCATTAATACCAGTCATTATTGTTTCAAATGTTTTGTTATTCAAAACAAATGCAGATATAAAATGTATTGTTCAGCTAACTTTTTAAGTGAATTAGAGCATTCTGCCTCTTAGCTGTCTCCAGTTTTACAGAACATATCTGATTCTGTTTCATATTATTTGCTGAGCTGTTAACTCCTTTTTCTCTGGTAAGTCTATGAAAATTACTCTCAGTTTATAGTGGTAGTCATTAGAGTTTCATAGTTTGTATTGCTCAGAAAATGCATGTCTGCAGAACACCTGTTACTGTGTTAACTTTTTAAGTGAATACAAACTGCCTGGTTCTTAAGGTTCTCAACTGTTCATGAATTGTTTTATATAGTGAAGACAATAGGGTTTAAATCCTTCTACCTCCATTTTCCTACTGAGCAACTTTAAGAAAGTTATTAAACCAGATAGGGCAACCTGGTCGACCCTGAATAAGGGCATATTGCCCAGTGGGTTTATGTGGTTGGCAAAAGGTAAAATAAAATAATATTTAAAATGTGTCCCTTTTTGAACCTTTGTCCTTTCGTTATTTATTTATTTATTTTTTTGTTCAGAATTCTTGAACAAAAAAAAGTTGAGAAGTATTTTGGTCTGTTCCTTATACAGTTTGTTGCTTCTTGGCAAATTGTTGTAGATTGCTTTCACTCAGTAATGACAGACCTGTGAGTTTTAGACTTTCTATTCTTCGGGAAGTACTTGATAATGCAAAGCTTGCTATTCTGTTTACTTTCCAACTCCATTTCTGAATTAAGGTCTTCATCTCTGACTCTTGTGCTAAGAAGTTGGGAGAGCAGAGGGGCATTGTAATGGGTTGCACTGTAAGTTTATGATATCAGTGAACTGAGATATATTTCTGGCCTATTATTTATGAATGTATTCATTCTCATGGTTTCAAGTAGATAATTGAGATATACAGTCATATATAAGGGGCTATAATTGATAGGTGTGTGTGTGTGTGTGTGTGTGTGTGTGTGTGTGTGTGTGTGTGTGTGTGTGTGTGCGAGTGTGTGTGTGTGTGTGTGTGTGTGTGTGTGTGTGTGTATGTAAGTACTTGATTTCTGCCACCCAAGTAATCATGGTTTAAAGAAATTAACTGATTGTAATAAACAGGCAAATCATTTGTTGATAGTTGACAGTATGTTTAATATTTGACTGTGAATATACTTCACAGCATGAAGTCAGCAAGTTTATTGTTAATATTTTAACTATAAATACATTTGTAGTTTTTGAAGGCACGTGTTGTGAAATGATCTTTGGCCTCAATATTTTGCCTGTACTTTAATCTGGCTTTGCGGCCTAGTGAGCATGCATGTGTGTATATATGAATTAAGTTGGAATACTTTACTTTCTCTACCCTGTGTTTGTTTGAAACAAATTTGAAATATGTTTTGTTTGTCATTATTATTTTTGTTAATTTTTGACACACATATCTGAGGAGGATGAAGTCAGTAATGTAGCTATAACTGCTGGATTTGAGAAATGTTTGTTGATAAAAATGACTAAACCCACTGAGCTGATAAAATTAAACAGTCAGTAGTCTGTCTTTGGAGGACTAGTCTGCAATACTTCACTCTGGCCATTTTTATCACAATCAGATGTGATGTGTATACAGACAATAAAGTGACTGTAATTAATCAGTACAGATATTGCTGGATTATAATGACAGGAATTTGAGTGACCTTTTATTGTCAATAATGGGGACTTCTGTCATTTATTGGCTAATAATTTCTTTTTATTGCTTTATGGAAAAATTAAACTATACGTTTAAAACACAATCAAACAAATGATGCTGTATTAAACAAGAAATATAATTAAAAAAACAGTCAGGAAGGTGAATTCAAAGAAACACATCCATTTATGCATAGTCCAGAAATATGTAGAGGGGCCCCATGGTTTGAAAGCAGCCCTCACAATAAATCTGTTCGGAAATTAATGCTGACACATTGTCTAGTATTGTATGCAACACAATTGCTGATTCTATACTGCAAGACTTGTATCAGGTTTTACATTGTAATGACAGAGGAGAACCCTTTTTTCCAAGTCATAACCTTTGTTCCACAAGCTCCGTCAGCAAAGGAAACCTTTCCAAGCCATAGGAGACATTCACACACCACAGGAAAGCAATTGAAAATCTGATCATTTATTGTTGAGCTCTGTGATTCTCAGGTTGAAATTTCTCTAATAAACTCAGTAGGTTTATTGTGATTGAACCAAGTATTTCAGGTTAATATTTTAGGAAAACTGGGGCTAGTGATGCATGTTCTCATAAAGTTGATAAGGGTAGAATATGTAAACTAAAATATATAGTTATTAATACTGAACGCTCACATGAAACAACAAAACAGACTGGATACATTTTATAGACATGACAAAATTTTGACTTACTATCCAGAATTTAAACAATGTAAATGAGAAACTGAAATGACTTTCTTTCAAATGCATTCAGCAAACAACTGTTTTGTAAAATATAGATGCAAGGTAACAGGCTTAAAATTCCAGAAATCACAACTTGAAGACCAACTAAATTTATCTCAAAACAGCAAACCCCTCTAGAATCCAAGGCAATAGATTTTGAAGTGCATACTAGATGAAATAATGTTATTTTGAGTATCCTAGAAAGTTGTAAGATATCTAAGATGAGACTTCAAAACACAAGAATTGCGGGATCAAACAGTCTCCACCAACCTATGTCAATACCCTGAACTCTGAACTCCAACCTATCTCATGAGGTGAAGTCATCACAGGGGAGTTTGCCAGGTTCAATACTTTCCAACACAGAGATATTGAAATGAAAGGTGCCTTGCTATGCCCACAACAGAAAATTAGATTGGATAACATTTTATAATAATCAATCTCATTACTATTCTAAGAGTAACACTGAACCTGCCAGAAGACTTGGTGTGGTCTGTGAGTCTGGCCAAACTTCTCAGGTGTTGTACCTCCACCTGCATGTATACAAGCAGGGAGACAATCTACAATACCACATCTGACATACAGGTGGACCTGCATAGCCATGAGGGCATCCAGAGCAATAATACCATCTGTAATGCAGAGTGAAGAATGTCATGTCTACACTGTCCTTGTCCAGAAAGAAGGATGTGCATCTATGGGCATGAACCTACCAGGGATTTAAATCTTCAGGTATCCTCCTTTGGGGATGGTTTCCATTACATACAACTTCTTTGCCACTTGATTCCAGACATATCTCTGCAACATTCAAATCCCTTCAGTACAGCTCTACCAGTTTGTGGATCCAAAGGCAGTCTGCTTTCCCAGCAGGTCGTACTCACAGTATATTGCTTCACATACAAGTGAAGCTTCCATCTTACCAGGTAGCCCATTCATTTTAATGAGCTTTGACACTCAATCAAGCTCATCTGTTGTTGAGAGTCACCAGTGTATGACTACAAATTATTTTGACAAGGTGAGCCCAATTCCCCTTTTGTACTGGGTGTAGGGTTCTTCTTGTCTCTTTTAAAATACACTAAATGAGGAGTTGCAGATCCCTTTCTTTTACACTTAGCTGTAGAGTAACACTGTTCCCAAATCCTTTTTAGAATCTCTCTATTGATTTAGAAAACATAATTTTCAAAGCACAGCAGTTAATTTCAAGAAAATAGCCACAGAATAAGCAAAAATTACTATTATTTTCCACATATATCACTGTATAGCAAAAAGATGTGCTGATGCAATAAACCCACAGCCAGCACCTGTCGTATGTGCAATTCATGATGAGTAGACATCATAAAGCTAAACTACCTACATGATACTCAAGGATGAGAGTAAGAAAAGTCTCCCTGAACCGTTTAAGGAAAGGCAATGTAAGTAGAATTTTGTATTATCACAGATTATCCAAAAATCTTCCTGTTTGGGAAAAAGGGAAAAATATAAGGACAAATACAGATTTTTGGACTTTCACAGAAAAGCATTGCAACTCATACTAAGATTGGGTCAAATGTTATCTGAGATCCAGATATATAAGACTATAGTGAAAACAAGAAAGCATTTGATTCAACAGCTGGGCCAAGAAGAACATTTATCAACTTACCTAATTTCTTATCACAGGAGTTACCAGGGAAGTGAGTCTGGCACAGTATGTGTGAAATGCGATGGTCAGCATCATGTTGTACCTCTAGATCTGTAAATGTCTGTCTTTGCTCTCTAGCACTGATTCACTACATTTTTTTCTTTTTTCCATGGTTATGCAATCATGGAGTTAGTATATATACATGGATGCTGCCCCCTGCAAAAACATGTTTTTAGGATATATCTTTTTCTGGAAAAGGTTTTCTATGAAGTGAGTTTCAGATAAATGAGTATTCAATGAAAAGGGTACAACCTTTTGAGTTTCAGTGAAATGAAGATTTAATGAAATGACATAGACCTATATATATATATATATATATATATATATATATATGTATAGAGAGAGAGAGAGAGAGAGAGTCATAGATTAATACTAGGCTAACTGCCCTCATGGACCATTTTGAGCTTAGCCAATTATCCCCTATGCGAATCAAACCCTGCACCTTGTGCTGCTAAGGTAAATACCTTAACCATTACACCACCCTCCCACCCTCCAGGGTCCCATTCAGAAGGTCAACTCTTCAGAAGGTCAAAGCTTTTGAATGGAAATCACAATATAGTGGGGATCAGGGAATTTACCCTTTTTCCCCACTGTAGTGTGATCTCGATATTGATATATATAATATGAAGGGGATGTGGGGGTGCAGGCAGGCTTTCCCCCTGCAAAAACATAGACGTTAGTTGTTTTCTGAAGTTCAACTTTCCAAAATGTTGATCATATGATCTTGACCATATGAAATGTGACCTTTTGAAAAGTTAAGCTTCTGAATGGGATCCATCTGGCATATGCATGTGAGAGATTGTGGTGCCCAAGGGGCTATGTCAGAGTTGGTATATATAATTACCACAGGTTGTGGAGGTACAGTAGAGGTTCTTCCCCTTCATAAAACTGTTTTTCTTTTCTGCTTCAATTTATTTTTTTATCCTTTCAGTATTAATGTTTTTGTATTTCAAACAAGTTTGTCCTATTAAATGAAACAGATACATACACACATACATACTTGTACATATAACATTCTTTCTTTCATTGTTTCTCTTTACTACTTGGTGAATAGGCTGGTCCACAGAACTTTCCAACCTCAGCCTTTTGGTAGTTCCAGCAGTACATACAGACAAGTGTCATGCAAAAACAGGAAACAGATTTACCAATAGCCAAATATATATCTTATTAAAGTAATGATGATGTCACATATATAGGAAAATGTGAATATGTATATATATATATATATATATATATATATATGTGTGTGTGTGTGTGTGTGTGTATAGATTGTACAGTAGTTGTATCATTAAGTTGCATTGTCATCACTTGGGTAAGGATGCCATGTGATCTTGATCAATAAAGCTTACACCTCTTTACTTATTCCTCCTGACTGCATGTGTGCTTTGCTGCATCCCTTGCAACTTATTTGCTCAATGATTCTGGACAAAACCAAAAACAGTGGAGGGGACAAATGCCCAAAATCAATGACAATTTTTCAAGTATTGCTCTAATTCAGTTAAAATTGAAAGAACAACAGGTTTTGTATCCACATGCATTTTCTGAACAATAAATATGCAATTTTAATGCCATGCATTAGTGACTATCTGCAGTCCTTACCGATTAACCAGAATTTCAAAAATTTTATGATGGACAGGGTAAAAATATGATGCAAAATCGGGGACTGCTGAGAGATGCACTTTTCACTACGCACATACTACAACACCTTTTGCTTTTCTTCTGACTGTTACCATTTGCAGCCTGTTGGTACATTTCCCTGCAAGAACTGATTATGGTGCCTAACATTTTTGATAACTTCTTTTCGATTGTTATTCCCTTTCTTGTTTATTTATTTAAATTAGTTAACGTGAGTAAAGCACTGATCCAAATGGACCAATTTCAGGCTCAGCTTGAAAGTGCTAAAGAAACACACAGTTTAACAAAATAATGAAGTACACAATTTAAACCAAAGTATATATGACTGTTACATTGTTTCCTAAATAGTTGAACAGAATATACAGACAGAACAAAAGTGTAGTTGCATGTTACACTGCATCTCAATCAATATTTAAAATTTTTTTTTATTATAATGTTTAAGGTAGGATTTTAGAAAACAGTACAGTACAGGATTCATGCAAGCAGTAGCAGATGGTAAAGGAGGAGCAGATTTGGTGGGGAAAGAAAACAGGGGTAGAACCCTGAAGATAACTGGGATAGAGGAGGGTGTACCTTTCTTAAAGATTATGGTAAAAAAGATAAAAAATGGTTAGTTGAGAACGATGCTGTGTGTTGAGGAAACAGTGACCTCTGGCCTCTGCTGTTAAGTGAGTTTTCAGGGATTTCATGAAGTCACTATAATTTCTTGAACCTTCAATGGTTGGATGCATGCTTTATCATACTTTTAGCTCTAGGACTGTGAAGCCGTATTTACTCTATATTTTGCTTGATGGTGTCATGTGAAAGGATGGAATATCTTTTGGTTGCCACTTGAAGTTATAGGATCTTAAATTGAATATTCAAGCCAGATAGATGGTGTATTGGTTCAGAATTTTGAATAGGAGGGAAATGAGTAGATTATCATCCTTCTGTATAATGGGGAGCTAATTAGCTTTTTTTTTTTTTTTTTTTTTTAAGAAGTGAACAGTGGTGTTTGGATCTAGAAGTTAGGGTGATGAAGTGGCATATTTTGGTGGACGTCATCTGTAAGGCTGTTAGGTGTTTTTCTCAGGCTGAAGCCACAACAAGAAGAGCTTACACTGGCTGCACAAGGAAGATGTCTTTACCTATGGCTTCTTACTCAGCTAGGAATAACAAGTGAGAGATCTTCAATACCAAGAATAGCATTTGATGTATTTTACTTGGGTTCATGTTGACCAATTGTCAAGTTTTTCATCAAATGCAAATACTTTGAAACAAAATGGTCAAAATGACTTTTGATAATCCTCAAACTTTTTTTTTTTTTTGCAAGGGCCAAGCCCCCCACCCCCACCCCCCCCCACCCCCAGCATACAGCCTGTGTGGGAGAAGATCCAACACCCACAAAACATACATATATATATATATATATATATATATATATATATATATATATATATAAAAACACACTTCACATTTTCAGGTCACAGAACAGTGAGGGAAAGAGAATGTCACTGTCTGCAAATGTTCCATGGCCACCTTTTTTTTTTTACATTTTAACACTTGGAGCTGGGGTGTCACATCAACAGTGAATTCTGTATAATGGGGAGTCAATTAGATTTTTTTAAGAAGTGGATCTGGATGTTAGAGAGATGAAGTGACATTTTTCATTGGAGGCACTCTATAAGGCTGTTAGGCTTTTCTTTGAGGGATATTTAGAGTCAGTGTTCATATCACCAGGTTACTATCTATCCCTGCCATGGTTAAGGTTCTGATCTAGACAGAGACAAAATATTTGAAAGATGTAGTGGTTCCAATAGAAATGTTGTCCTGTTAAGGAGTTCTAAAACTACAGGAATGGATTTCAGTTTTGTTGGATACCAAAATAATTACTTTGGTTTTGTTGAGTTAAGGAAGAATTTTCCAGAAGTGAAACAGTTTTTAAGGGAATGTAGGTCCGCTTGCATCTCAGATTTAATAGTTCTCCAGAAGGGTTTGGTCTGTAGATGACCATGTCATCTGCATGCATTAGGATTTGGAGTTGTGGATGTCTGAGAGTTGACTACTGATATAAAGTCATACTATCAATGGAGGAAGAATTGAGCCATAGGGAACTCCTTTTAAAGTCAGGTTATGAAAGACAGTGCAGATGTGTAAGTAAACTTACTCTAACACTAAATGTTCTAAGAAATCACTGTTGCAGTAGCCTGAGCTAAATGGGTCCTAGCCCTTGCGTCTGACCAGCTTACAAAGCTCAGGAGCATCCTCCACATGTTACAATTCTCTCAATTCTCTTGAGCTCCATATAAAGACAGCTTCAGAGCATTTTTGCCTAGGAGGAAAGAGGAGCCCTGACAGAACAATGCCAGAACCCAAACCCTACAATAAACAATGTACAAAGGATGAAACATCTGCACTGTAGAAACAACAACAACAAAATAAATAAATAAATAAAAACAAGCAATAGATGGAGACTGGAGATAGGGCAGACTACTGCAATAGTGATCCATTGGAATGTCTACTGTTAAAGTAAATTTGCTTACAGAGCTGTACTATGTTCAATGCACAGATCCTTGTTGCAATAGCCTAAGTTAAATGGATAGATTATCATAGCTGGAGCCTCTGGAGAATGGTCTTAGCAAAGCATGTTCTGGACATGAAAAACAATCTAGTTTTAGTGCTTTGGATTTTTTTTTACAGAGGACCAAGTTGATGTCTTTAGAATACTTCTGCAGTCCATTCCTGTCCATAAAGCCAGTGGAGAAGCCAAAGCCCTTTAAAAATGTAACCTGAGCATGCCTGGAAGTTTATGATAAGTGTAGCAAAAAGAAACAGCATAAGAAAACCATCTGGAAATGGTAAGCTTTGGTACTTGTTGCTTCTTATTCTTACCCTTGTAGGAGACAAACAGATCAGCTTTTCTGATGGCTCAAATTTTGTCTAGTTAGTATCTCAGCTGCTTATGGACATTCAGAATTTGGAGAATCTTTTCTTCCTTATTCCTTAATTCAGGAAAGATGAGCAGGAGATTAATAGTCTTGCTTAAAATAAACCATGGGACCTTAGAAGATCCCAGGATGAAGTTTTCATTCACTTGCGTCTGCTCTGGCCTTGCTTAGCTTGTCTGCAAACAGTCTTTTTTTTCTGATGAATATATGAAGCCTACAGACTCAAACTGAGCTGAGTTGCTACATATCAGGCTATCATACCCAGCCTGTAAAGACTGTAGAATATTGCATCTTCTTGTTTGTTCATGCATCACATGAATGTAGTGTTATCTGTATGCATGTGCATAGGTCCTCAAGACAGAGGTGATTTAAGGCTTGCAAACATCACTAACAGCATCTCTTTGACAATTATATGTCTTTTCCTGTCTGAAGGGTTTCACAGAGCATGCGATTTTACCCTTTTTAGAAACTGCACACTATGACAATTCTAATACATTTATAGTTGCAGAAAGTATGGGGATGGGAAGGGATAGTGGGAGACCTGGATTGCAAGAGATCTGCCCCGGGAATCAATAAACTCCATGTAGGCTTCATGCAAAGCTTACTTGGAGTTTAATTGTGTGCACAGTTGTGAGCGGCGAGCCACAGCGAGCAATGCATACTCATGCCGCCCACTACTTTTAAGCTGGCAACCAGAAAATCATATACGTGAATACAGATAGTACTCCTGTTAAAATCAGAGCACTGACGGTCCATGGTATTGCATGGAATGCCACAATGATCACCAGAGCTTTACAAATAGATCTCAGTTTCATAGTGCAAGACATCAGAACAATGACCAGCATAATGGGGGGACAATGACCCAGAAGTAGGGACATATTTCACATATTTGCCCTATAGAAATATATTAGAATAACCAGGGGGTTGCATTAAGATACATATTCTGAAGGATTTGAAGTATGAAACTCAAATGTATGTAATATTAAGTTACATCAGTTCTGAGATCATTACAGTGATATGGATAATGTGCACCACATGAGGGTATTTCAGTGGATGATGGTTGTAGCAGCAGCAACACCATTCACATATCTATATGGTACAGTAAGGACTGGACAGGGAAAATGTATATTATGTGACTGTCACAAAAGGTGACAACAATGGGGTGGATGTCTGTTTGAGATAAGCATCCTTACGTGAATAATGCAGAGGACAGCTTAGAGGTTTCCAGCAAGTGGGGCACAGGTAAAGGTTCATGGACAACATTAAAAGAACCAACTACAATCATGGAAAATATCATAATAATACCACCAGTAATCCCATTCCTCTGACATAACATATGTATGTTATATACGTATATATAAGAGATGATTCTGTACAAACACACGTGACAGCTATTATGATATGTACACACTCTATGAGGGTAATCACTCACACTGTCCTGGCACTGTAACACCTGCTAGAGGTGTTTGGAGGGACACTGCTACACCTGTATGTGACATTATGAGCAATACAGGCTAGTTGGCTGGTGTTCATGGCATATATATATATATATATATATATATATATATATATATATATGTATATATATATATATGTGTGTGTGTGTGTGTGTGTGTGGTTTACTATGGTTTGGACGAATGACATTCTGTCGGCAGCACTGCTGCCAAAAATCAGAATGTCATGCACAAAACATAAATGGATGGGATAGTAGTGCATTCGCATAAGTGTATTTGACTATCTGCATGGAGATCGCGGTACAGTGGGGATTGGAAATTCATCCATATCCCCACTGTAGTGTGATCTCGGAGTTAGACTGTATTAGTGGAGGGGGGGGTAGAAGGGGGGCTTGCCCCCCTACAAAAATGTGATTTGTCATATAGGAGTCTGATTTACATCAGCTCCTATATGGCTATCACGTGATGGTTTTGGCCACGATGTTGACTCAAATGTGTCGATCATTTGGGTCGACATTGTGGCAGGTCGGTGTGTGTGTTTTTGGGTTTACTATTCATTTTGCCTTTCGAACAAACAATAGTAAACCATATATATATATATATATATATATATATATATATATATATACATATATATATATATATATATATATATATATATAAATATATATATATATATATATACATATATATATATATATATATATATGTATATCCACACTGTTAAGAGTTATATCCATGCCATTAATGTTGTCAAACACCTATGTATGTAATGTGTGCATCACCAGAACAAGTAGCACACATACATCCGGTATAAAAACTTGATTGGTTTTCGGCACCATCAGACAGTCATGTTTATGCCACAAAAGAATACCTATGTATGGCCAGTAAGCTGTGTGACAGCTCACTGTAACAAAGTTGTTACACTTTAATCACACATCAGTGGAAAATGTGTAGGGAGGTGCGTGCATTGTACTCGGTTATTGGTGTGATGATGGATGGGAACTGTGGAAGTATTATGGCTTCTGATATGGATGTCCTTAAACATACTCAGTACTTGTGCTACATACAAAGGAGCAGTTAGCACTGTGATCACATGCTGGTGGATGTTCCACTTACCATCTACACCAGACACAGGTCACATACTTATTGGTCTGATTATACAGTGTGATGTCCACACTTTACTTGGATTGTGTACCTGTTTTCCTGACTTAACAAATCCCCCAATGTTTTCTTGTCATTGCAAGTGTTGTCTTGGCTGTGATAGCAATCTTTGGTGTATGTTGATACTGTCTGTATTATATTAATATCACAGTTGGAGTTAATGATTGCCCACAGTCTGTAGTCCTCCAGGCAGCTGTTTGAACACAGAATGTGTATGTCATCTGTGATGTCCACCACTTAAATAATGGACAGGAAAGGGCCTAGCCGACAGCCATGATGTACAAACCTGATAACTGGACTTGAGATATAGGTCACTTCACACATTTCAACACAGTGAAATGCCACATATGTAATACCCACTTAGTGATATAGCTCTTTATGGCCACATCTGACAGTGTTGAGTGAATACCTTATTGTGGATTTGTGTCAAATGCCTTGGCCTAGTCAAGTTCCACAAGATGATAGTGTTGTCATCATGCATGCCCTCGATTACCTATTTGAGGACATCTATCAGGTGTAGCAGACATGATGTAGCATTATAGCCGGCGTATTACTAGTGTCCATTTAGGAAAGGCCCATAACGACATGTTGGTCAAGCTCACAATTGAGGAGAGTCATGATGTGTCTATACATGTATGCTTCAGATGCTGTCTACCCCAACTCAGATGGATGCATGTTGATGTACATCCTTCTACGGGAACATAGCCAATGTGGAGGGTGTGTTGAAGTGTGAATCCAACCACATCATTAAGGTGTATGTGCTGAGTCACACCATAGGTGATCTGTGATGTTGTCACAGCCCACTGATTCTGTGTGATCAGCCTGGGTGAAGGTAAGAGAGTGCATTCTGCCTATCGTTATCTGGGCTAGGATTATGATATAATCCGCCATGTAGGTATCACTGAGAAACTTTCCCAGTTGGGGATTAACCCTTATGTCATTAGATGGGTAACCAATTAGCTTACCAACAGAACACATACTGTGAAAGTTGATGAATCAACCTATACCAGTAGAGCTGGCACCATTGGCAAACCTCAGGGATCTGTGTTTTGCCCTTTACTGTTTGGAATCTATTTCTCAAAAGTTCAGGCTAAAGTGTATGGTGTTTGGCTTACCAAGTTTGCTGATTCTTGCATATTGCTTGCAACAGTTAAGTCTACCAATGATAACATACACCAGGAGGGGCTAACACAGACAAATGATTGGTGACTAAACCACATGATCTACAAATAAATGCAAAATTATTTTTTTATGTTGCCTTCTGAAAAGTGGAATTCCATGCTAATTACAGCATTGACAACAGTCCTGCCATGCTGAAACCCTGTGATGCAACCACTAGGAGCACATGTAGATAGCAATCTGAACTTCTACCACCAAGTGTCCACACTGGTATTGAAAGCCTGTGTTGTGCACATCATACATCACACCATCATATTTAGATCTTAGGATTGTATGACAGCACTGTACTCAAACCTCATCAGAACACTAATAGAGTATAGTGCTCTGTTTTGCATGTACCTCACCAGACACATGCAGCAGCTGGAGAGACCACAGGTCTTTCTCATCAAGAAAACACACGACCTACAGATCATGTCATGACATATGTGATTAGATTAAAAGCCATGTCACTGTAATCTGTTTTGTATAGGATGAGGTGACTTCTGCCTGGCCTCCAGGCCAGTTTTTGACCCTGCCCTGGTGAGAATAATGCATATCCAAGCAGTGTCTGTTAAGGAGAATTTGGTAATAACAGTGTCCTACATGCTGGTGTAAAAGGCTCTCTGAAATGTCAAGCAGACATGCTGGACATCGTTGCTGAAGGCAGTAGAGCAAGAGCAGGCTGATCCACTGGGGCTAGCTTACCTTGCTGTTTTTTATTGTCATGGTACACATGGAGACATCTTGATGACACATAATAGAAAATAAAAAAGGAGAGATAAGTGTTGGGGTGAGAGAAAAAAGAGATACAATTTATACCATCATAAGTGACATAAAATGCTTTAATACAATTATGCAATTCTTTTATTTTAAGAATTACTTTAAATATACCTCCTAACAGATGTGTACTATACTACAGATTGCTGAAAGTAATCCTTGAAATGTGCATATATTACACATATGTGTGTTCCAGTTATATAGATTACAGTTTACAGCAGGGCATTTGCACCACTGGTGTAGAGTTTTTAATTTAATGTAAATATTATTAAAAAATAGCAGTATTGTATAGTTGTGTATTGTGGTATTTGAACCAACAACCTCTGAGTACAGTCTAATATTGGAATCTTGCAACTGGTTTGTGCTACAGACTAATGCATGCATACTTGCTTTTACATTTGGGATATGCATGCTCAGTTTGATACAACTCTGTAAAATACCAAAAAAGGTATATTCAACTTTTAATACTACAATAACACTTTTCTTCAGCTGCATATATACCACTTCCTTCCCTCAGTCTCTCCAATTGAGCAATATGTGCCTACACATTGAGATCATGCTCCCTGGCAGCTGGGCAAAGAACAGAAAAGAACAGAACAGTATTATGCATGCCAGTCTTGCCTATATTAAGATTTCTACATCTTACACATACTATCTTTATTTCATAATAACACAGCTGTGGGATGTCCACAGTCTCAAATTCCTCCTTTGCGTGCTGCCAAAGAGAATTAATTGAATGTATCCAGTTTCTATTTTTGGGTGTCTGGGTCCTGTCTGCAGGTGTTTTGTCTTCTTTCTGGGTGGTCCAGTTGTCCAGTTTGTGCACTGCAGTGCTTTGCACAAATGGAATAAGCACAGCCAAACCTAATATTCATTTCCTCCATTTCCTGTGATTGTGCTAAGCAGTTCATTGAGCAAACACTGCCCCCACCAAAAAAATAAATAAATAAAAATTAAAAGCAAAAGAAGAAAGAAAAAAAAGAAAAGAAAAGAAAAGGACTAGTAGTTGAAATGAGATATTTCTACATAGATCTGAATTTGAACTCTCATCCCAATGAACCTTCAGAACAAATGGAGGCTGCCTTTATTAATTTTTACCACACAAACAACTTTTCAGCAAGGAACTGAAATCACTCTGCATACAACCAACTACAACATCAAAGACAGTAATATGAAAACATACAGCTGTTATTTGGACATTTATTATTCTTGGATGCAGTGCACTAAGTGACCACATAACCAGTTGTGATTATTGCTTGAGAATATACAGCTCTGTCTTACCTCTCTGCGCTTGTTGGTCATGCTTCTCTTATCTGACCAGTAATCAGAGACATGCAGTCTGTAAGCCATTCTATATCTTTGTCCTTAAAATGTCTGATGACATTAAATGGAAATAATATCATATGCAGTTGCTAACAAATGAAGGGATGGTTGGATGTTAATAAACAGAACCTGTGAATTGTGTGCTGCTTACTTACCTTTCCAAACTTACATCTAACACTTTGTAAGTCTAGCCTTACACACCCAGTGGATGTAGGGCAGCCTGCAGTGCTGTTGCGTTTTCTTTCTCCCAACCAGTAATCATTTACAGTTGCAATCCATTAAAAACAAATACTGAGGGAGTGACTGCACTATATTTACATATGCTACATGGAACCAAGTACTTGGGATTCATCAATTCTAATCAGTTCACACCTCATTTGCATCTTCACAATGGTAACATCCCTGAATCTACACCATATAAAAAGCAACCATGTAGCTAGGAAAACTGAAGGTGAGGAGGCTTATGTAGAGAACAGAGGCTATTACTTTGGGATATATCTGCACAGAGGATTACTGAACTTGAGAAGGTACACTTGCAGTTTGTCAGCTACATACTGCATATGCTGGAATGCAATTAAGAAAAATCTGAAGCAAAGGCTTTTACACTTTTATCTGTATGCATTAGTTAGAAGTGTACTGATCCCATGCACATGTTTATCAAGGTATTTCACAGGTATACATGGTTGGTAATATAAAATGGAATGTTCTGTAGTAAATCTGTAGACATGTTTCAGGGACAGTTCATTTGATAGCACTTTTAGCATTTCAAAGATAGTTTGATAGCAAAATGTGTCATTTGCCTGTTCTTTTTTTTTGGGGGGGGGGCAAAGATGCATTTCTGTTATGGCACAAAAAAGGATATGTTGCTATTGTTACTGTCCTTTTTTTTGCATCCAGTCCATTGTTTATATTTCAAATCCCTAGACTGTTCTATGTTTCTCCAGTAGGTTATACTGATATTCTACCTTTTCTATTCTATCTGGGAACAGTTATTTTGTAGTTATGTGATACTTATGTGTATTAGCCTTCTGTGGTCTTTTAGAACACCTAGGACTATGCCATCCAGGCATCTCAGTTCCTGAAGATCACCCTTCACTGATGCTGAAAACCAAATTATCACAGATGCCTTTAGGCAATGTGGTGCCTTCCTGCTTGAAAGAGGACAGGGAGATATGTTATGCAGAATGCATATTCGGAGGCAGATTTGTGACAATGCTAAATCCATTGGTGGGCATGGCAGGACATATGAGTAGGTGTGCCATAGGGTCATTGACATTATCACAGCTACACAGAGGAGAGCAGCTGCAGTGGACAGTAATCAGATGGGTACCAAAGTCACCACTAACACCAAATGAAAAGTTCCTGTCCACTGGCAGGAATCCAGACAGCTCCCAGGAAAGTGCAGAACAGCATGTCCTCAGCATCAATGCAACAGTTTCAGGGACAGCAAGCATGTCCCAGGAAGAACTTCCAGGTTGGCTTTGGTTTCTCAGTTGTTGAATATTGTTGTATAGTAAAACAATTGAATCGATTCATTACTTCTGTTTCAATAGATTTTTTTCTTTTTGGGGGGAATTGAAGATTGCTATCATTACCAACACTTTCTGATTGATTAGCTTAGGTTGGAGTTGTCATCCAAGTTCTTGTTGAGAGTACAGTTAATGAACATATAAAGGGATAAAAGTATTACCACATGTGTTACTGTTAATTGTGATGATTTTTCCAGGACCATCTGGCTTGCAGAGGACACCCTCATCTGCAGATGGTAAGCCAAACATTTTTATGTCAGTACTGATGAGCAATATAAAGAAATATTTTTGTGTGTGATATTGATGTCAGGACTGTTGTGTATATTGATGTACTGTCTAATAGTGGCAGAACTGTTGTTTTGTTATATATTGGAGTATAGTAGTTTAGGCATTAATTGTTCTTGTGTTTGTTGCGTATTATCACAGATGACACTGACAATGGAAGTGTGGGACTTCTACCACCTGATGTCAGTGTATCAGTAGACTCTCATGATGATAGTGGCCAAATAGAGGTACAGTTGTGGGGGTGCAGAGGTTGAATCTGACACCGAGGTTGGTGTACAGCCATCCCCTGCAATTTTATTGGACACAGCATGTAGGTCTACACCTACATTCCATTGAACCCTCAGATATTGGTCAGGTACAGGGTGAGGCAATTCATCAGGGAATTGTAGTTACTGTGGCTTCAGTGCCTGTTGACTATGGCCGTAGCCAAAGTTTGGTGAGGTGCCATGCAGGAGGGTTATTATGGGTGCTCCTCCACCTGATCCAAGTGTCTCTTCCCATGCCACTCAATGTATTTTTAGGGCCATTGTGCAGGCACAGGCACATTTCTATAGGTGCTCCAGAGAAATGCTTAGGGTTGTAGATGTGGCATAGGCTGACATGTGTGACTGCCTCCACCATGTTGCCGATTCAATGGATAAGATGACTGACATGTTACAACTAGTGGTGTCTGTGATGGAACATCTCCTAGGAGGGGAACAGCATCCTCATGGGCATAGGTCAGCCACAGCATCTGCTGTTAGCCAATGTGGTTTTGCCCGATCATGCTCCCATAGTGGCAGTACTTCCATGCCCAATCAGTGGGTTTGCTGTCCACACCAAGACCTGGCAGGCTATGGGGTCATTATCCTAGGCATCCTCATGAAGGGAGCTCATCCAGCAGACATCAGTCACATTCAGGTAGCAGCAGTGCATCTGACCATGGGTATGGACATGCCAGTGCAACTCCAGGCAGAGTCACATACAATAATTACATGGTTCAGTCGTACAGCTTAAAACTCATTTTGTCTCACAGGCCATTTGTTGGTTTATCCAAATGTCTGCCTGCTTCTCTTTCTTACTCGCACACATTCACCAACCTTTTGTGTCAGTGTTAGCTTCCTGACCCCCGCACACACCCACAACAACCTGTGCAAGTGATGATAACTGTGCCATACCCTTGCTTTCTATATTTTGGATTCAGGGATAAATAACGTTTGTGACTGATGCTGAGCAAGGGTGCTGGAACCATAGGATGAGGGGGATGGACTGCACCCCCCCACATGTTTACAGCTAAAAGACCACCATCTAAGTGAGGGTTTGTGTGTGTCACATTTGTTGCTGGTTATGTGTATGTCACATGTGTTGCTGGTTTTGTGTGTGTGTGCGTGTGTGTGTGTGTGTGTGTGTGTGTGTGTGTGTGTGTGTGTGTGTGTGTGTGTAAAATACCCCCAATTGGAATAAATGGTGGGTAGTGTTACTCAGTCTCGAACCCTGTACCTTAGGCACAGGGTAGAAGAGCCTGAATTCTCTACTCATACCACCACTTTTGATTCAAGGAGTTGAGTCCATAACTCTCAACTGTCCAGATTTTCACAGAATATTTGGCTCATACTTTTAGTCTGTTCCTCTTAAAATTTGTGGTTTTCTGGCAAATGAGTGAGAACTGAATTCACTAAATGATAGCTCTTAAATTTCAGTATTCCTATCTTTCAGGAAAGACATGGTGACACAAAACACTTCTAACAACTTTCCTAAGATTATACAAGAAATTTAAAAATGTTTCCTGGTTTTGGGGCTTTGCCCGCCCCCAGGTAAATGTTGGCTTTTTTCAGATTTCTTGTGCTGAAAAGTTGAGAAATTTAGTTGAGTGTCAAGTGGATTTTATAAAGAGCTGACAGCTTCAGGGGAAGAGAAGTTTAGTGCTGCTAATACTAAGCCTGCTTGCATTGTTAGTAGCACAGCAGGTAGTGTGCTTGCTTTTGTTGCAGAAGTATATGGGTTCTACTCCCCCAGCATGCAGAAGGATTACTAATACTGTACTGTGTTGTACTTTAAATGGAGTGGATGCTGCACTTCAGTGACTCTCTAGTAACTATGAACCTGTTATCAGTTGGCCACCCATTCCCTTATGCAATATTACTAGCTTGTCATTTTTTAATGTAACATAGGCAATTTATTCTTCAAGGGCAACAGGCACTTTATTTATAGATGAAACAATGAAATATATAGTTGTTTGCTAGCAGCAAGCTCTTTATTAGTTACAGATCCCTTTAATGTAGAATTAATGACTTTTACTTCTGCAGAAATTTTGTGTATTTACTGACATTGGTGGATTATAATGACATAAGTTTGAGTGGCCTTTTATGGTTGAAATTTTCTGAAATAGGTAGTTTTGTCATTATTGGTCCATACATTTTGTTTTATTGCTTACTAGAAGACTGTTCAAAACTACAAATTTAAAACACATTCTAACAAGTGGTGCTATAATATACATGAAATATAATTTAATACAATCAGTAAGGTGCATCAAAGAATGCATACATGTATGCATGACCCTAAAGATGTGTAAGGAGCCTATGGTTTGAAAACAGCCCAGGGGTAAGCTTAGTCCTCCACTGGCCAGATGCAAAATGAATGTGGGTTTTCATGCCGTTTCAATGAATGTGAGTTTCAAGGGCTGAGAAGTTTACTGCTCATGCGAAGACTATTTTCATTGAGAGCCTGTATTTGTTTAGCAAATGGCTATCAGTGTTTGTACTATTTTATTTCTATATTTGTAATCATTGTAGAAGGAAATAAGAAAACAGTATGCACGCTGATAGGTTTGAACAGATGAACAAATTGACAATACCCCCTGAGAACTGACCCAGTTGTTTGGCATTTGGGAACTTGTGTGTAGAGTGACCTAACCTTTGACCAGAGTCATAAGAAAGTCTTTCTATATTGCACAGCTTATAAACAAATTGATTGCAACTAGATCTAGAGATGTTATTTTCCCCCTTTACAAAGCCCTCATTAGGTCAATCATTTTATATAATGCCCACTTTGGCATGTATCTAACCAGACCCATGCAGCAATTGTAATACCCACAGAGATACCTTACTAAAAGGATACAGATCCTAAACAACAGGTCTTGCATGGACCACCTCAAAGATTTATCACTACACTCAGTATCCTACAGAGTGCTTAGAGGTGACCTGAGCCTGGCAGACAAGGCATTCTATGACCTAATACTGATGGATCTACTGAACATCAGGAAGTCAAATGGCATCAGAAACACTCAGTCCAGGTATATAAACTGAATGTTGTGGAGAGATGGATATATATCACAGAGGCTACCACTGTTCCAGAACAGACTATCCATTCAAGTAAAACAAAACTCATCCCATTCCATATTCAAATGCAGCTTGGATCTAAGGATGGGTAATAGAAAATGTACTCCAGGACTGCCCCTTGTGCCATTAATGGATAGAGGCAGTTCCTAAATACCGCATTCTTTACATGGGCCCCCTCAAATTATCTATGCATGATCACAGTTATTCTCACTAGGGCTAATATACAATTATCAGCCATGGGATAGGTAAAACCAATCAGTAAATGTTAATTCAAGCACCAAAAAGTAAATTGGGTAAGCTTAAAATGTCCTCCAAGTGAACCTATGTTGTGGAAGTAAATTATTAGAGATTGTAGTTAAAAAATAATGACAGATATTTGAGTTTCAGAATTCATACCCTTCAGAAAATTCATGCTAATGCAAAGCCTATTATCTACTTTCTAAGTTTATAACAGCAATATTTAAGAATTGTCCCTGTTTTTGGGCATTTGCTCCACTTTTCTTAATGGCTTTGTCCAGAATTCTTGTTCTAAGAGGTTAAGAGGTATGCCCTCTGCCTCCCCAGCCTTTAACAGCTTCTGACACCTCTGATACTCAGGGTGCATAGCTGACTTAGTACTTCGTATATCTGCATTTGTGATGTTGAACTGGTAATTGTACCTTTAGGTTCATAGGTTCATAGGTTCATACTAGGCTATCTGCCCTAGGGCATTTATAAGCCTAGCCAGAGTGTGTATGGCTTTCGCCACCCATTTTAAATTAATTTTGCTATGCCCTTTTTTGAGGTTAGTATACTCTGCCTCTGTCTAACAGTGACACAGAAGTGATACCCGGGGTAAACCTACGATCTCCCATCCACTCATCAAGATTCCTCTTGAAGAGAGTCAATGAGGGACTCTGCCTAAACTGGACTGGGATTTTATTCCAGAGTGAAGGGAGCCTCTGGGTTATGAATCTGTCCCTCCAGCACGTCCTATTTATTTCAGTGCTGAGGTTCAAGTCCCTCGAGCATGTAGCTCGATGGGATTTGGATTTTCTGAGGTGCAGCATGTCCATTAATTCCGTGTTGGACATGGCTTTATACGTCAGGCACAGATCGCCTCTGAGCAGGCGGTATGCCACTGAGTAGAGCTGGAGTTTCTTTAACCGGGCAGCATACAGCATCTGTTTGAGCCCCTTGATCCTCTTGGTGAGGTACTTTTGGGGTCTTTCCAGTTGCTGCAGGTGTCTGGTAAGGTACATCCCAAATGGGCATTGTACTCAATTATGGGCCTGATGGGGGATGAGTAAAGAGGCACGATGACCTCCCCTGATCTAGATGTGAATCCCTTCATGATTAGGTGGGCTATATAAAATGTTTTTCTAACCACTTTGGCCACGTGGTTGTCAAATGAGAGATTGCTATCAACTTGGGTCCCCAGGTCCCTAATTACTTCTTCTGTACTTAATGGATTACCACCTATGTGGTAATTTGTGGGCACTTTGTTTTTGCCAAAGGGATGACTATACACTTTTTGGCGTTTAGCTTGAGGCCATGGCTCTGGCACTAGTTGTCTGTTTCTATGAGGCCCTTTTGGAGGATGCTTGTGTCAGCTAGAGAATCTATTATGGCGCCCAGTTTGCAGTCATCTGTGAACTTGGTCAGCCACAGTCCTTCCATGTTGGCCTGTACCTCCGAGAAATATATACCGAACAAGAGAATGCCACTTGTAACTGGTCTGGAGTCTGACATGGCTCCAGCTATTCTAACCATGTGGGTTCTGTCCTTGAGCCAGTTTGCAACCCATCTAGTGACATAGGGGTTTATATTTAAGCTGGTGAGGTTATCTATAATGCCCGAGTGGGGTATTGTATCGAAGGCTTTTGTGAGGTCCAGGTAGGCTGTGTGGACCACCTTCCCCTTGTCAATGGCCTTGGTGACTGCTTCAAAGAAATCAACCAGGTTTAAGAGGCAGGATCTGCCCTTAACAAAGCCAAACTGGGTAGGATCCAGTGTCTGTAGGTCCCCAATATCTTTATTTATGAGGCCATGATGATCCATTCCATAGCTTTGCAGACCAAGCTAGTGAGACTTATGGGGCGATAGTTTCCAGGATCCGTTGAGGCACCACCTTTGTGGAGAGGGACCACTGTTGCTGTACGGCACTCTTTGGGTACATATCCTGTAGTAAGGCTGAGATTGAACAGTAGTTTTAGGTTTGGGTTTAGCTCTTCTTGGAGTTCATGTAGGACGCAGCCCGGGACACCGTCTGGTCCCATTGATGCTGTGTTTCTTGCTTTGGAGAGGGCAGCTTTTACCTGAGCATCTGAGATGTCAGGGGGGCAGCACTCTGCTGGGATAGATATTCGCCCTTTTGGTGGGTGGGGGGGTTTGCGCTGAACCTGTCAGCTAGGATGTTGGCAATGTCTGTGGGTTCGGCATATTTTTTGTCATTTTGGACTAATTCTGAGCATATCTGGGAATTCCCACCCAGGTTCTTAACATAACTAAAGAAAGCCTTGTGATTATCCTTAGTGTCCTGTGCAATTTTTCTCTCGAAGCTGGCCTTAGACGATTTTATGAGTGCCCGTAGTTTTTTGCTAATACTGATCAGAGATGCTTTCCCTTTTTGGGATTTTGCTCTATCATGTAGTAGTTTCCTCCTTCTATTGTATAGTTTGTTTATGGCTGGGGTCCACCAGACAGGACGTCTGCCTTTGGAGGATTGGATCTTGGTTTTATTTGGGATTGCATGAGCCATGCATTCCTGAAGGTGTTCATAGAATGCATTTATAAAGGATTTTGTGGTCTGGGCCATATCATCCACCGGCCCGGGGGCTTTGAAGGATTCCACCTCGGTTTTGAGGAGTGTGAACTTTGCTTTAGAGAAGTTTTTCACTGTGGTTTTCTAGGCAAGGGGTGGGGTCGGGATGTGAATATCCATTGAGATTAGTTTATGGTCTGATCTTACAAGTGAGGGATACACTTCTGGTCTGGAGCACAGAGTCCCCATGTTGGTGATGATCAGGTCCAGTATGTTTTCCCCTCTTGTGGGAGTGGTAACAAGTTGTTCCATAGCATTTGAGTTTATAAATTCTAGGAACCTTTGGGCTAGGGTGTTGGAGCTAGAGTAATGCTCCCAGTCTATGGTTGGGTAGTTGAAGTCACCCAATATAATGGTGTTTGGAGAGACCTTCATATTTTCCAGTATTCTCAGGAAAGCCGAGTGGGGTTCCTGGGTTTGGGAGGGTGGTCTGTAGCAGGCTATAAACTGGAAGGCAGTTTTACCCACTGTTAGTTGCACATGTATAGTCTCTGATGCTTCGTGCTGTGCCACCAACCTGGAGGTGTGGGTATCTTTGAAGAATATTGATACTCCCCCTCCTTTTCTGGTTCGGTCCAAGTTTTGGGGCCGAAAAGCATGGTATCAGGTATAACCTGGTAGTGCTGGGGTGCTCTCGAGAGCCTTGAACCAGGTTTCTGTTACTGCACAGATATCGATGTTCTCCATGCTAAGGAGAGTTTCGAGTGCATGCATCTTGAGGTTTAGACTTCTGGCGTTGAGTAGCATTACTCTTAGTTTCTTATCCCTTGCGATACCTATGGAGGTGGGTTTGTCTTTTGAGCCTTGCCTAAAAAAGGCACTATGGGGGTAGCAAGAGCCTTTGCCAATATCCGAAAGCCCAGGGGTGACAGGTGCAAGCTGTCCCTAGCGAAGCATCGTGGCTTGTCGAGCATGTCATTCCAGGCTGACAGGCATTGGATCCCCTTTGAATGACTCCAATACTTAAGCCAATTGTTGAAATTGATAATCTTGTCTTCATACTGTGACATTATTCTTGGTGAGGGTAAGATGCTACTCAAGGTCAGGGTCATACCGGCCTGGGCTACATGCTCATAGAGCACCTCTATGTCTCTTTTCATGTAGTCCAGGGTGGTACGTCTCAGGTCATTCACACCAGCATGGACAATGACTGAGTCATATTTGTACTTGCCTTGGAGTGACCTGAGTGCTTGTGTTATGTGGCGGATCCTAGCGCCCGACAGGCAGCTCACTGTGACCTTCTCCTTGTTCAGCCTGGTGAGTGGGATGTCAGTGTGCCTGATGATAGAGTTACCTATTACAAATGTATCAGGTGTGTTGTTTAGCCTTAAGGGCTGTGACTGTTCAGAACACTGGCTTTGTGAGCTATGTGTTGCACGTGTTTTGTTTTGGGGTAGCGGTTGCTTGGGTGTCTGCTTTGGAGGTCTCTGCTGCTTAGGCAGATTTTTATTTAGAGCCTCCAAGTATGTTTTTCTGTGTTTATGTGTTTGGTTTGCTGTCGTGGTAGGTCTATGTGAGACTGGAATTTTAGTGAGTGTGGTTTCCTTCTCCTCCTGACTGGTTACGCCAGTACTGAGTTGAGAGAGCTTAGCCTCCAGTTTGGCTATATGGTTGCATCTCTCACATGTGTTGGAATTTGTTGGGAGGAGGAGAGGGTTATCTGTGTACATGAGGCAGTTGTAACATTGCCTCAAGATTCCCAGATTCACCAGCTGGACTGGAGAGGAGATTGACAACTGACCTTTGGACATGCTAGAATAGTATTGGGAATTTCTTTATAATTGAAAAAATGGCCAATGGGGAGCAAGGTACTCCAGGGGGAGTTTGTGAGGGTGTAGTGCTTTTAATTTTTTAGTGCTGACTTATATAATTGCTTTAGTGAGCAAGTGCCAGGTAACTTAAATGCAAAAATGACAAACAGTAACTTTCTTTCAAGTGAAACAAGGAAATAAGTACAGTAAGCAATGCAGATATCACTAGGGATCCACAGAAGCGCTGAAAAGCCACGTTTTAGGTGGAATTAGCTTTTCAGGAAAATAACAAGCATACAAACAAAACTAGATTCAGCAGGCCTGGATCTAGTCTATGCTACAGCAAACAAGGTGTACCAATTACAGTAAGAAATAGTTCAAATATGCAGGCACTATAAGCCTTTAACCAGAAATTCCCAGCTCAGAAGGGCAGAGTCCAGCCTCTTCTCCCTCAAGAGTGCAGACCATGAACCTTCTTAATGTAAAATAACTGGCCTGAAGCCCAGGTGCTTAAACCAGAACTAATACACTTTTAGAATAACAGACACTGAGCCCTCAATCAGCAGTTCCCAACTTAGGATGTAAACTACCTGTCCTTTGATTTACATTGGTCTTAGAAAGTTAAACAGTTGATAGCATCAAAATTTCCCAACTTTATTGAGTGAATTAAAAGACATGCAGGTAGGTGCATGCATTTGTGGGTGTGCCTTCTTGGAAGGTTGGGTGCCGGGCTGGCAACTTGACACCGTAAAAATTTACTGCCAATCATTAGCGGTCCGGAGTTCCACTGTGGCGACCCTTGACTGGGAAAAGCCAAAAGAAGATCATTGTGAATAATCTTGTGAGGGTTGAAAACTCTGTAACTGAAATATGCATCATTACTTTCTAACTTCTCTATTTAATGATTTTTTCCAATACAAATGTATGGTGCTAAACTGAAGGCATGCAGTGAACATCAGTACTTTTGAGAGGTATGACTGTGTGAATCTTTGGGTATATATTAAAACAGTTGTGTCCACACCTCGGCCCGCGGGCCGCATGCGGCCCTCAGAGCTCTTCCATGCAGCCCGCGACCCGTCAAGTACCCGTTAAGAACGGTTAAGTAGTAATTAAACTTTTTTTCCGTGTGTTTTCACGTCCGCGTCCTTTAGCTTTTGTGCGCATGCGCTACAGTACTTGTTTCCCTTTTTTTTCATGCCAGCGTCTTTCAGCTGGTCTGCGCATGCACCAAAGCACCGTCCGGTCGTTTTTTGCGTCGCTAGATACATTCGTGATAAACAGCTTGAAGGAAGAGGATTGTGATCGCGGCGAAGGGGGATTATTATATTTATTAATTTAATTAATACATACACTAACTACACATCTCCTGCAGTAACAGGTAAGTCGTTAGAGTAGACCTTATTTTGTTAATAGCAGATTAATGGAAAAGCTCCTAAAATAGGTTCAATTTAATTCTAGTTCAGTAAAAACCAGGTCAAATGAAAGTAACTCAAGAGCTGAAGCTAGTTTTAGGAAATTAATGTCATTAATTAAAAAGAGATGCACTATTAATATCATTATGTATTGTATGTGTATGTAAAACAGATGTTAGATTTGCTCTAGTTCTAATAGGAATTTAAATTTGTGCATGTCTGAAAAGTTACATGCCTTTTAGTTCACTGGGCTGATCAAATTCTATTGTCACTAAAGTTTGCTAAACTAATGAATTTATGTAGTCTTATTTGTGTGTGTGAGTGTGTGTGTGTGTGTGCGGTTTGATGGGAAAGGGTACCTGTTGAATAGTCATTATTCTCACAGCAAATGATAGTTCCTCATCTATCCTGTAAAAGTGACTTTGAAAAACTTATTTACCATATCATACCCATTTAAGCAATATTGTACCACATTGCTTGTAGTCAGGGATTTTTTTAGCTGCAGCAATATATATATATATATATATATTTGAAAGAATTAAAGCAATCTGTAAGCTGACATGTCTAAGTCTTGTATAAACACAGTACTGTACATCCACTGAAAGTGCAGTTTTCAGCTAATACAGTACAGCTGTTATAATTTTTAAATATTTTAAAACTCCAGTATCCACTGATGCAAAATGGCTGGTGCATTACAAAGTTTGCAAAACTGGATTACTGGTAGACAGATAAGGCAGTGCATGGATCCTGCACTGCAGCTGCCCACTCTGAGTGTAAATGTAGCCCGTGCACTACCACTGCTGGGCGTTGTGTGTGTGTGCGCACACATACACACACACAAACACAAACACACAAAATGGACTTCACCGCGTGCCAAGATTGATTCCAATTAAGTCTCGTGCCGAGAGTGCAAAATGTTGTACAGCTGAAAGCATTTAGGACCCACATGGTGCTGCACAGTGGCAACGCAAGGAAAAGCATATCCCATCTAATCAGAACTGAGGAAAGCGAACTGTTATTAAATATAACTGGGGGGATGTAATGACAGAATGCTCATCAGAAGCTTAAAGTCTGGCACTATCCACTTGCACTGCTGTGTGTTACTCCACTAAGCAACATTTGAGACTTGAGTTATGCAAGTTAATGAATGGCAGCTGGCAATAGGTGCTGAATATGTTGTTGTTGTTGTGTCTTTTTAGGGCGGCTTATCCCGTTAGGTCGCCACAGCGAACTCCGTCCGCTAATATAACAATTTAAAAATGTTCATTCTTGCTGAATTTGTAGTTCTGATGGCTGCTAACTGTTAGCTATGGCAGCCAATTAGTTTTCAAGTAGTCTACAGGGGGAATCACTCTGCTAGCTGTTTTCAGAGGCACATATGCATGCCATTATGAAAAGGAGGAATATGTTGTACTTGTATCATTTTATTACTGCATATTTAACAACACTGGAGCTTAGTGGTTCTTAGGGGCAACATTTTATTCCTCCTAAAATTCATTTTATGAGACTTCTGTAAAATAAATACACATTTAGTATATTTTTGGTGTTTTTTTTTTTTTTACAAATAAGCTTTGATGTAGTTACAGATGTTAGATTTAACTGTTTTTTTTAATAATTAGAATGAGATATTGAATTTTAGGGTAAATATTATGCATTTATTAATTTATTGATTGAATACAGCCAGGGGCCAGCCTCCGCTTAGCTTTTTTTTTGATTAGCCCATACCCTGGCATATGGGCCAATCAAAAACAACTAAATATGGAGCTACTTCTCTGCTTCTGTATTTTTTTTTTTTTTGGTCCTCACTTGCTGTTGGCCCCCAGACCATTTCTGTTGACTCAATGCGGCCCTTACAACTGAAAAGGTTGGACACCCCTGTATTAAAAGATGGAAAGTGCATATGTGCGGCTACATAAAAGTCAACACATAATGCACAAAACCTAACGACAGCGAACGGCCACGTAAGCGAAGTTTTCCCTAGGGAAAAAAATGTATGTGATTCGATGAATATGTGTCGCTGTTTCCGTATTGGCTCAGAAGCATTTTCATACTTCTAATATTGACCCGAATCTTTGATGCCTGAGGCCTAGTGCTTAATAATGGACACATTTAAGTCAAATGCTGTCACATGCTAAGGTTATTTCTGTACAAATCTCCCATCTTTTATGTGCTTACACTACCAAGTAATGAAATGCAATGATGTGCAACTCATTCATATTATTACACAATATATTCCAGGTTCAATACAGTTTCAACAGGGCTGACTCTGTCTGATGCAAGCAGTGCACAGCCAATATATGAGGAAGTTAAGGTTTTGAGAGTTGGCTGGTATCAATGTTAGTATAGGTGTATGCGTAGGAGGAAGGTTTTAGGTTCTTAGGTGGTATATGAGTTTGCTATGTATTGTCTCTTAGCCAGTGCAAGGGCATATTGAGCAAGCCTACATCTGCCTATACCCAGATCAGCTGTTGGTTTTCCCTCTGACTCCTCATCTGCGAGTGGCTGTGGTGACCTTGGCATCGGTGGTGGAAAGTGTACTCTTTCCCCTTGTTGATCCTGCTGAAGCTGTTTTCTCAGGATGATGTTGTGTAGCATGGCACATACTGTGAATATTTCAGTACATGTCCATGGCTTATACTGAAGGGATCCACCAGATGACTCTAGGAACAAGAACCATGATTTCAGCAGCCCAAACATATGCTCTATGATATTTCTAGTTTGAGGGTATACCTCACTGCATTCTTCAGCAGGTGTGTGTGTGTGTGTGTGTGTGTGTGTGTGTGTTTCTGATGGGTATCATCAGCCACGATTCCAGTGCATAACCTGTATCCCCCAGTAAATGACCCTGTGACATATCCCCCCTAGTGAACATCTGATGCAGTTGGGAGGTGTGCCAGAAAGGTGAGTTGTGGTAACTGCCAGGGTTGCCAGCACACATGTTCAAGATGATTCCCTTGGCATTATATATGACTTCGCAGTTAATAGAGTGGAAGCCCCTTCTATTTATGTAGAGCCTTCCCTGTTTCCTGGGTAGTGCCTTCATTTCTATATGTGTGCAGTTTATGGCACCCAGTACTTCAGGGTGGTGTGCTGCATGGTAGAATTCCTGCATATTTGTGTCCCTGTCCTCAGGAGTACTGTGAACATAAATGTGATCACTTGCATGTTGGAGCATAGCATTCATGAACTGATGGAGCATCCTGGATGCTGTTGCCTATGACACCCACAGCACGTCCCCTGTTCATCTCTGAAAGGTACCTGTAGCTAAGATTCTAAGTGCTACACATATGTTTGTCTCCACTGGGATGGGTTCCCCTTGGTTTTCCCTGGGACTGACTTGAGGATGACTGAGATTGCAGAATTCTTGTTGTGTGTATCTATCCACCCTTTAGCGCTCTACAATTTCCACATCATGTAGGTTATGATAAGTTAAACAGGTTCTGAAAACTCTTCTCCTTCTTGGCCTTGGTCTATTAGCAGCAGCAGCAGCATAGACTTCAGCCTGTTGCACATAGAAATGAATTACCTCGCAAAGGCCTTCGACACTATTCCCCACTCAGGTATTCTAGTCAAGCTCACCAGCCTGAACATAAACCCCCACATCACGAGATGGGTTGCCAACTGGCTCACGGACAGAACCCATATGGTAAGAGTTGCAGGAGCTAGGTCTGACTCTAAACCTGTTACAAGTGGTGTTCCCCAGGGCTCAGTCCTAGAACCCCTCCTTTTTGCCATATACTTCTCAGAGGTACAGGCAAGCACAGGAGGACTATGGCTCACCAAGTTCGCAGACGACTGCAAACTAGAGGCTATAATTGACTCTCCGGCTGACACAGACATCCTCCAAAAGGGTCTCACTGAGACAGATACCTGGTGTCAAAACCATGGTATCAAGCTAAATGCCAAAAAGTGCATTGTCATCCCCTTTGGAAAAAACAAAATACCCACAGACTACCACATAGGTGGTAGCCCCTAAATACACAAGACGTAATAAGGGATCTGGGGACCCAACTAGATAGTAACCTCTCCTCTGATAATCACATTGCCAAAGTGGTTAGAAAATCCTTCTATGTGGCCTACCTAATCACAAAAGGGTTTGCATCCAGATCGAAAGAGGTCATTGGGCCCCTCTACGCATCACTCATCAGACCCATCATAGAGTACAATGCCCCATTTGGGATATACCTTACAAGACACCTGCAACAACTGGAAAGACCACAGAAGTTCCTCACCAAGAGGATCACTGGTCTCAAGCAGATGCCCTATGCAGCTCATCTGAAGAAACTCCAGCTGTACTCGGTTGCATACCGCCTACTCAGAGGTGATCTCTGCCTGACATACAAGGCCATGTCCAACCCAGAATTGATGGATGTGCTCCACCTAAATAAAACCATATCCCCTCAAGCCACGTGCTCTAGGGATCTAAACCTCACCACAGCAGTAACTAGGATGTGCTGAAGGGATAGATTCCTGTCTAGGAGACTTCCCATGCTCTGGAACAAGATTCCATTCTACATTAGGCATAGCTCCTCGCTAACCCTCTTCAAGAAAAACCTTGACGAGTGGATGGGAAACAGAAGGTTTAGCCCAGGGATCACTTTAATGTCTCTGATGGACAGAGGCACAAGGAACTAATCTAAGGGGGTGGCGAAAGCCAACACATTCTGGCTAGGCTTATAAATGCCTTTGGGCAGATAGCCTAGTACCTACCTATGAACCTATGAACCTATTAAAGCAACAGCAGCCCCTAACATTGTTTCGGTGTAGCCTCCTTACCATGATTTCTTTTCCATTTCAATAGGTTTTTGAATTCGCAGGGAAAACCAGCACTGAGTCTACACAGTTGCTTCTCCTTCTTGGATTGGTTGACTAGCATGCAGATCAGCTGCTTATGTTGTAATTAGCATGCCACAGTGTTTACCTTGTTTAAGCAGCAGTGCGTGCCATGTACTGAATCCAAAACATTGCACTACCATGTGCGTATTATGGCTTCACACACACACACACACACACACACACACACACACACACACACACACACACACACACACACAGTGTAAATGGGCCATGTAGGCTTTATTGAATCTGGCTGCTGGTCTATCCATGAAAGAATTACCCTTTCAACAAATTCCAGAACTAGGATTTGAAAGGACAAAGGGTATAGATGCTGAATCCAGACTGATCTGAGGTATCATTGCATTTTTCTCATGTATAGTTGTTTGAAAGAGATAAAAGAGAAACATGGTCATGGCAAAGAAAAATAATACTGATAAGGTGCAATATTTATGCCAAGGAGAAAGCCAAACTAATGAATACAGAAAAAGCAGCTCCAAAAGTATTTAAAGAGAAATATAGGCAAAGGTACTCAGATATGGAAGATTTTGCAATACAAAAAGTAAAACCACAAAGGGGGAATGTAGAAAAGAAGATTAGTGTGGTAGAAATTAAACATATAGAAATGGAAGTGATGGACCATCTGCAAAATGAAGAGTTTAATTTGGAAAATCCAACACATTTAAGGCTGTTACTTGATGTACAAGTGGGAGACAGATGGAGGAGCAGCAGGTGAAGCCGAATACATCTGAGGAAGATTTGCCATAGGGTGATGTTTTGTAGCCTCCTATGGAAGAATCATGTGAAAGTCCAATTAACGTTGTGCAGCAAGGAAAGGGGCAGGAAACAAGGGTAACTCTGACACAGGTAATCCTGTAATCCTTTGCCATGATGCACCGGTGAGTCCCCATATGGAGGAGCAGCGGATGAAGAAGGGTACATCTAAAGAGGATATGTCACAGGAAGATGTTCTGGAACTCTCTGTGCAAGTCATACTAGAAACAGAGTGCAAAGGAGATGCTCTCAGTCGAGAAAAAAATATCTAAGAGAAGACCTGCTTGATTTAACAGAGATCGATAGATGATAGAAATAGATTACAAAAAGTAAATAAGACTCAGAATGTTAGAAGACTGATACAACAGATGAACACAAAAATCAGGACTATAAGGAAAAATTCATCCTATATAACAGAAATAAATAAGATATATTATTGTGCAGCTAAACTAATAATGAATAAAGTGTTACCACAAACCTGTTTAATAACAAATGGAAGGAAGGGAACACGTAGACTGTCACCATGAAAGCACTGAATCAAGAAAACTATAAAGCAATTAGGATAAGAAATATCACTGCTTGAAGTATGCAGAAAAGGCAACAGATTATTAAAATATTTAGAAAGATAGAAATGGTAATGGAAATGCACAGTATCAATAAAGACCAGTATTTAGCATGCACTTTTTCCAATGATTAACCAAAAATATCAGCACATACTGAAAAACTTAAAAAGTATGTAGATAAATATAAAAAAGGGTACAAATAAACAATTCAGTCATGAACCAGGAAGGATTTATAGAGAACTGGGAAACAAAACAAAGCAAATAGAAACACCAAAAAAGAAGAAACAGATATGTTACAAAAAACTCTTTATGAAGACTCTATCGAACATAACAAAGATGCTGAAATGACAGAAGAATTAAAAGACATAGTAAAAATCTCTAAATGAGAGGATATGAAATGGGATGAAGTAACAAGGGAGAAATTGAGAAACAATTAAGAAAAGCTCCTAAGTAGAAAATCTCATGTCTAGATGCAATGCCTAACTTCTGGCTAAAGATATTAATATCTTTACACAAACATTTATCCCTGAGTTAGAATTACTTATATACATGTCCTGAACAAACACTAATCTGGCTAACACAAAAATGTTGTTCCTCTTTAAGTGCAAACCTGCAAGCCATTCCATGAACTACAGACCGATAACTTACCTTCCAAAAATACAAATTATAGAATGGAACTGATGCAGAGCTTCTAGTCATTTCAAAAAAAAATCAATTAAGGCAATAAAACAAAAAGGTAATAAAAGAAAGTCATATGGAACAAAGAATCATTTGTTACTAAACAAAGATATAATACAGAGTGCTGCAGATGGGGAATCTTGAGTATTGCATAGAAAGATACCATATGGCACAGATAGATTACCCAAAATTATGTAATGGCATCCCACATTCATGGATAATGGAATTCTTACAGATGCCAGTGATACTCCCCACATTGCAGTGACTATGAAACAGTGGCAAACTCCTTTGCAGCTATGTTATAACAAAGGCAGGTTGCTATGGCAGGGATAAACAAAAAATAAAGGGAGATATCCCATGGGTGATTCTTTGTCATTGCTGCTGTTTTACGTTGCCCTTAACCCATTCAGCTGTTTACTGTTTGGTCTTGATAAGTGTGCAAAAGCATAATTTAAAAAACGGTAAGCTGCAGCACCAAAAAATATCAACCTGAGACAGGAATGTTACTTAAAGGAATCTGAGAAGGAGGGATTGATAAATACTTGAGATTAGATGTTGGGTCAACAATAAAACATGAGCAAATGAGAACAAATCTCAGTAAGGAATACTTGAGAAGATGAAAACTAATACTGAAAACTGCCTCAATATTTGGAAGTCGGGTCAAAGCTATAAATCAATTTATTTCACCTCTTCTGTCTTAAATCTTAGGTGTGACTGACTGGCCACAAAAAGTATTGAATCAATTGGACATAAAAAAAAAAAAAAAAAAAAAAAAAAAAACATGAAAAATGCTTCATGCATTCTAAATGATATATGAAAACCAGTGCATACCAAGTTTGTATTTTCCTTTCTCTAAAGGAAGAATGGATCTCCCTGAAATTGTCTACATGGATAGATCTTCAATTGTGGGACTACATACATGTCAACTAACCTCATCAGATCCAATCATATTGAATGTTTTTCTGAATAAGGAGAATAAGTCTAAGATAATATCTTTGCTTAGTTAGCAGAAACATTTAGAACAAAGCAGGAATGGAAATCAAACCAGAAGATGACAAAAATTAGAAAGCAATTAAATGTGCCATAAAGCAAAAGAAACAATATAAGGAAAAGAATCAGACAAGAAGGAAGGAATGTTGGAATGTCCATAAATATAAAGCGGGTATAGAGATCTTCTGGATCAACCTCATGTTTACCAAGATTTGACACAGGAATGGTTAAGGAGAGATGAACTAAAAGCCAGTGAAAATGTGATCACAGATATCCTTTAAATTTAGCTTTACAATAAAGTCTATGCTGAATATTAGAGGAATATTGTGAATGAATGCATAACATTTTAAACTTTGGAATATTTACAAAAAGATTTAGAATGGAAAGGTCCAGTACAAGCCTTTACAAGCCTCTCCCTTTTTGGTACAAAAAAATTCCTTGAATAAAGTCATTTGCCAAAGCAGAAGAGTTTTAGGTTATATAATGCTCTCGGTCAGCATCTGGTCCAAAATGTGAGGAAACAGAGAAATCTGTTTCACTTGGCAAGGAGGAATCCACAAAAAAGGAGGGAGGGATTCCCACAACCAAGTGTAACCTTGCCAAATTACATTTGGAACTCATCTGACTTTAACAATCTGGTACCAATAAGGAAGATGAAGCCAAACAGAAATGATAAGGTTTCCAGGATGGGAAGCGGAGAGGACTGAGCAGGCCAATAGTCATGCTGGTTGAAAGGGCTAACCTTGACTTTTGAGGCTGTTTCTTTCTTTTTATAGCTTCTTTGCCATTGCTTTTTAAAATCCTGTCTGTCGGCACCTTGGTGTTTAAATGGATTATTGTAAAATGGAGCTTTGGCAGATGGGAAATTAATATTTCATTTGAAAAGGAAGGCTTGAAATATCTAACTCACTTTTTTGTTAAATTTTCCCTTTCATCACACTTTTTTAATACCTCACCTGCAGGAGGGCCAGACAGAACCTTCTTTTCTAAGGGAGAAATTAAAATTTTAGTTTTAACATCTTTGTAAGTATTTTGAGAATGAAGCCAAGCCAGTCTTATTAATACTGTCCCAGGATCAGCAGCTCTAGAGGAGGAATCAGTGGCATCATAAGCACATTTTAAAATGCTTACTGACTTGAGCAGAAAATGTAACAGAAACATGCAAGGATTTCTTTTTATCTCAGAAGAAGGAAGGTTAACTATAGACTTCTGCGTGTTCTCAAAAGATAAAAGTAAAAACTTTAGCATATGAGCTTGATATTTTAAAATCCAAAAAGTCAAAGTATTAGAAGAAACCATTTTCTTTCCCAAATTATTTGTTGGTTTCCCATCCTTGTCAGATGGAATTGGGTTAGCAGTAGTAAACTAGTACAAGCAGTTTGGATATGGAAATTATAAGTGGGTTTGGTGTAGGATATGAAAAAAACAAATGTGTATGAGACTGAGGTACCTTATATAAACAGTCAGACTTCCTTAGGTTCATAGGTTCATAGGAGATTACTAGGCAAATGGTTTAAGGGCTCTTACAGGCCTAGCCAATATAACTTGATTTTACCCAATATATGGCACCTGGGGCAATAGGATGGCATGGATTTGTGCTTGTGCATTGACTATCTTACAGGCTGCCCCTTTTCTTAAGGGAAATACGCACTAACCCAGATGTGAATTTGCAATTTCCCATCCATTGATCCAAACAGCTTTTTAAGAGGGCCAGGGAGGGGCTGTCTAGGAACAGAAGGCTGACTGTCAACCAAGCTAGAAGATGTGAAAAAAATATTCTCTAAAGCAAGCAACACAGGAGGAATAGCTGCAGAATCTAGCATTTCCAGCTGTAACAAATCATAATACATGTTCATTCTTCTCCCTGTGAATATACTCTTTTATCTTAGGTAAAGTTTCTGAAAATGATAAATCTTCAGGAAGGAAATCCAAAACCATACTTTCCTCTAAATCAGAATGTTCAGATTATGAATAATTTCCAGAGGTACAACCCTCCTGAGAAATGCCTCCTCTCCTGACCTAAAATCCATGTTAGATAGAGTGGGTACTCATTTCCTTTTCTTGCCTGAAGGCAAGGAAAAAGCACAAATAAGTTAGTTAGGAAATCCCAGTAAATCTTCTATGTCCACAGAAATAGTAACAGGAGACTGGAAGGTTTTGTCAATAATTTCCCCTTTCCTAGGCAACTCTGTGGAAAAGGACAAAATCTCAGCAGGTATACTATTAACTGAGACAGGTTTCCTACCCCAGCAAAATGAAGAAACTTCATATGCCCTTTCCCCTGGGACTATCAAGAGTGTTTCTCCCTTGCCCACCAAGTGTATCCCTACAGCCACGTAGGATGTTGCTATACTCCGGCCCTTAATTGCATATGGTACACTAACAGGGCTAGGGGGAAATAGGATGAGTGGTCTGAGAAAGAACAAGTGGCCACAGCAGAGTAACCCACCAACAGTAAAGCACAACAAGAGCTAGCCTAACACCCAAAAACTCCCTGACAGCTTTATTCTTTGTGTAGACAGAGGAAACTAAAAAATCATGAAGACTGGAGGTTGCTGCATTGGTAAGTCAAGACAGAGACCTCAAAAATGGATAGTGAAGCCTGAATGAGTCAGCAAAGCATAAAGAAGAGAACAAGTTCTGAGTTAAGCAAGCCACTGGAAGTCTACCACAAGCACAGTATACTGTCCCAAGTACACAAGTTTACAAAACTTGAATAAAAATTCTGTAAAAAATAGAATTTGTTATATATAATGTTCACATAAGCATTTATACACACACTCCCTCAGAAATGCAATGACAGTCCAAAAATAATACATTTATGTCTAAAAAACAATAGTTTTCTTCAGAAAAATAAAATTAGTGAACATTCTTCCTTACAGGGAACTCCCCCATCCAGCTTTGAAGGATCACTAGCAGACAGACTGTTTCAAGGGGCCCACAGAAAGAGCATCCTTTGGAGACAAAAAAGTACTGAAGGTGTTTGCTTTCCAATGGTCTTTGTATGGAGCTCCACTGAAGCTGCTGACAGTTGAAGTGGGTGGAGTATAGCATTTAGCTTGGTAAGCTGTCCAGTCAGAGGGAGTAGGATCCATTTACCTTAGTATATTGTAACAGTGATCTATGCACTGAACATAGACAGGCTCCAGTCTTGACCTAGAAGATTAGTTAGAAATTGATGAGCAGCTGGTAACTATTATTGCTAATGATTTAGTAGAACTGCACTGAGAAGGGGGTGGTCAACTTTATCAAAGGCTATGGTGATATCTATAGAGATACCACTGTGTGGGTTATTTGTTTTGGGAACAGTTTTAATTACAGCGTCTTACCATATCATGGAAAATATATTTTTGCTTACGTAAAAGTTGTATACATGCCTAAGTGCGTGTGTGTGGGGGAGCATTTAGTGTAAGCTTTTATAAACAATGGATGGCTGACGTCTCATCCTGGAGTACTGTTCTCTGGTAGTTTCAAAATTATGCTTTTGATCTCTTTCATCTGTATTGCTTTAAAGTGAAAAGAGGCAGACTATTACAGCCATCACGTACAAAGTCCTCCAGGGTCAATGAACTATTTGTACTTGTATAAGTCTTGCTGTTAGTGGAATTGATTTTTTTTTCCTGATGGCTAATCTGAGCCCAAAACATTTGTGAGTATTGAACAGATAAGTTTACTGTTTTCACAATAAAATAGCTTTGTGTCTCACAAAACTTATGTCAACTATACTATAAAGGTTAATAAATCTTTTTCAGGCTTATTGTGTGCTGGAGTGTTTTCATGGCATCCAAGCTTCATCCATTGACTTTACTAATGAATTATGGTTCTTTATCCATCTTTTTTTGCCTTGCTTTGTTACAGGAAATGACAGGCAAATATTTGTTTTCTAGGATTTTAAATGTGGTTGTAAGGGTCAGGTCTACTGCATCAGAATCTTGAGCATTGTTGATTGGAGGCCAGCCTAACTAAGTAAGAAATGCTTCTGATTTGGCAATGCTCATTGTAGCTTTTGGCCTAAAGTATGTTCTTTTAGTATGGTACAGGGATTATAAGCTTGGAATTTTAAACAGAATTTTGCACTGTGTATGTGTGTGTGTGTGTGTGTGTGTGTGTGTGTGTGTGTGTGTGTGTGTGTGTGTGTGTGTGTGTGTGTGTGTGTGGTGGGGGTTGGGTGTGGGTGTATGTGTAGGATTGTAGTATCAGCTACTTTGTGTGGAATATCAGTAATTACTAAGTCTAGCAGAAGTTATTCGACCTGAAATTCGGTTGTGTGGCTTCTGTGGTGGTTTGGATTCAGTCTACATTTACATGTTTTGGTTCTTGTTGTCATGAAGGTTAACGGTGAATTCTCCCATGATGATCACCTTTTTCAGGGGTGGAGGGATTTTTTTTTTGAAGGATATAAATACCTGCTTTCTACTGTGTGGGAGACTAGAGAGGGAATATAGGTAACTGCTAGGGATAAGTCTGGAGCATTCCACTGTGGGATCATAAAAGCTAACCAGTTAGCATTTTGTCCTTATGAATGGAATGCATGTGCTTGTAATTGTGGAGGCAGGAATGGTTTGTAAAAATCATAGTTCCTCCCACGATTCTTGTTCCTGGTCTATTACTAAGCATGGACTTGTATGCAGGCATGTAAAAGTATATGTATGGGGTTACATATCTTATCCATCATTCTGTGGCAAAAATAATGTCAAGGGAGTGGGATGGTAGAAAAGTTTACAGTTCTAGTTTGTTTTTTCTGCTGCCTGCATTTAAGAGGCAGCATTTAAGAAAGTTCTGAAGGGAAAAGGGGTATATCTCCACTGTGGAAATTAGTCCTGGGCTTGGCTCACTGTTTCTTTTTTGATGCTGGGGACTTTGGACAGATTTTCAGTCATGTATGTTTTTGGTTTGGCTGACATAAATGTCACTAGGAATGAATGAGGAGGTTGTAATGGTAGAAGAGCAATGCTGGATGTGGATGGTAATGTCATGGCTACAGGAAATGATGTTTTGGAATTAATTATTTCTGTGATGTGATAGTGGGTTATTAAGTCCCAAATGGGAAATCAGTGATGTGCTTATGTTTGATATTATGAGGAAAAAGGTTAGGAAGAGAAGTGTATTCTTAGCCCTCTAAGCATTTTGGGCATATGCATCTCAGTACAGTACATATGTTTTGGAATATAAGAATAGAGTGTGTGGCTGAGTATGTTTTATAGGGCAGTATGTAGATAATGCTGGGGGTGTGAAAGGAGAAATAGACTCTGGAAGTCTAGGTGAGGTAGACAAAATGAACTAGCATGCACTGCAATGGTAGTAAAATTTTACAATAGGTGTAGGAAGCTGTGGAGAAAAAGGGAAGCAAAAGAGAATGAATACATTTATGGATCAAGTAATTGGGGATATGAGGGGAGCAAAACAGGCTACAACTCCCACATTAATGAGAGTCTATCATTTTATATCTGCTGTAGAATAGAAGTACACTGCTGCTACCCATTCAGGTGTGTAAATTCCCAACCTAATTAAATAGCTTGTTTTGTAGTGAAAATCAAAGTAATAATTTATAATGACTGATATTTGGAAAAATGATGACAGAGAGTTGAAAAGTTTACAAGCTGGGGGTGGTGATTAATGTGCTACAAACAGTGCAGAGATAACTGGAGTATAGCTTCATGGGAAATATTGACTCCTGAAGGGGAAACTACAACTGGCAAGCTGTATCACCTTCCACGAAGAAATGTACAGCACAAGAAACAATCATTTACTTTTTACAGGCCCTAAATCTCGGGCATAAATGCTACATTTTGGAGCTTGAGTCAGGTTAGTGACTTTCCTTCTGCACTTAAAAAAGCCAGATTAGTGTCGGGGCAGCCACAGCTTGTTACTTCTCAGAGGAGAATTCAGACTACAAAAACTTATTTACCTAGGATAGAACACACAAAGCCAAGCTACAGGAAAACAACTGAGGGAAGGACAAAAAAATGAAGTAATGATTCAACAGTGTAGTTTGGCAGTAGATCAGTATAATAATGCACATTCTCCCATTTGATAAGAGACACAAAATGCCAACGTTAAGAGTCCACCATTTCTAACACTAAAATAAATAAAATGTCTAAAATATGAATGCATATGTGTAAATCATATGAGGTGAGTAATACATAAAAGAATTAGCATTTAGGGACAGAGAATCACCAGTGGTTTAATACCCTAAATACACTATGGTTGTTTACTTTTATTTTGTCCAATTAAATAACATAACACAAACTGAAACACCAGAGAAAACACTATACAACTTGACTCCCACAGGTGACAATAGCACTGATTTATTTAACACTTTCATCCTTCCAATGAAAGACTTCTTCAGAATAATAAAGCTGTGTTCACTGCACTCATATATAGTAATTTGTATATCACATGACCAACAAAATACTTCTGTGATGCCCACGCACTGGCCCAGTAATCAAGGAGACTCAATCCTCGTCACTAACACCAGTGAGGGACTTCCACATTGGGAAGGATAACCAATACACACACAGTAAAGTATAATTTCCCTTAAAAGCACACAGAAATCACAGTCAGTCTGGGGCTGGTTTCTCCCTTTCTGTCCAGATCCCCAATAAGACTCCCCACTGGTAGAGCTATAGTGTACATATCTCAGCCGAGTAGTCAAGCCAAAACCTCCCATGCCTTCTCTGTCCAACCAGTGCTTTGTTTCCTTGCCCAAGCAGCTGACACACACATTTTGAGATTTGGTTTATATGCAAACATACAGACACTCCTGGGGAAGGCTGGCACAGGTTCTCCAGCTATGCCCCCTCCTGCCAGGCTGTAAGGTAGTAATCACTACCACCAACTACTCTTATCAGCAACTAAAAAGGCCCTTACCAGAGGGTGTCTAATTATTACTGTGCAATATTATTATCCAATTAGTAAGTGTGATGAACAGCAAGGCTTGTTTGGAGTGGCTTTGTACAGTATCACTATATACATGCAATGTACTCTAGAGCTTAAATTATCTCTACACAAAACAGCCACAGTTGAAAGGTTTAAAAATATTTAATAATAAATAACAAAAACACAAGACAAATCTTCTCAATTCAACACAGTGCTAGTCAAGAATTCAGAAATCAAAGGAAAGTGCTTAAAATAATACTATAGAATAGTCTGACATAAAAATAAGAAAACAGCTAGACTAAATCTGACTAAATTCCTATCTAAGTCTTAGAGCAATCACAGTTCTAAATAAACTTACATATAGAGTAAAGGCAGAGTACTAGCGTGTGATGTTCTTCAGACAAAATCCAAAATGCTCTCTCTTTCTCTCTGAGATCCCTTAAATTGATAATATATCACTGCTGATTCACTTTACATTGCATCATTCTTGACACTTCTCTGGTTTCCAGGCTAACAGAAACTCTAAATGTACATTTCTTAGTTTTCTTAGTAAGCTTGCACCTGGCCAGAAAGCCATAACAATAAAATACATTATATACATAAAAGCTAGCAATTAACTCTGGTCTCAAAACAATAGAAAGAATTCCACAGTCCAGACTTTATGTCTCCGTGCCTTGAAGTCAAACAGTCATGCAATGCTTGACTTATCAGCTTTCTTCCAGCAGAGTGCACTGTGGTTACATTTTGAAGTTCAACATTTAACACAGTTTTCTTAGATTTTAAGAGGACAAGCCTGTGGATTATATTCATATTTACAATGTCATAAAATTATCAACAAAATTCTATCTCGCTAGGCTGGCAGCCTTCACATATTTTCACAACATCTATAAAATATTCAGCAAGAAACACAAAAGAAATATGAACAATGTAAAAACATTTGTGAATATTACTTCAAAATTAAATCCTTCAGCCATATTCAATAAATAAACACAAAAAGAAAAAGAAAATGCCAATAATGGAATAGCCAGACTGAACAGCTTTAATAAAACAATAAAATGAGCACTTTTGTCAAACACTTCAGAAAAGTTCATAAGATAAATATTCAATTCTCCAAAACCAACATAAATAGGTTCATAGGTTGATACTAGGCTATCTGCCCTAGGGTATTTATAAGCCTAGCCAGAGTGTGTTTGGCTTTCTCCACCCTTTTAGATTAGTTGACTGTGCCTCTGTATAGTAGGTCACAGAAGATAGCCCTTTTGAGGTTAGTTTACTGTGCCTCTGTCCAGCAGGGACACAGAAGAGATCCCAGGGGTAAACCTACAATCTCCCATCCACTCATCAAGATTTCTCTTGAAGAGGGTCATTGAGGGACTCTGCCTAACATGGATTCGGATATTGTTCCAGAATGAGGGGAGCCTCTGGGATATGAATCTGTCCCTCCAGCATGTCCTATTTATTTCTGTGCTGAGGTTTAAGTCCCTGGAGTGTGTAACTCTAAGGGATTTGGATTTCCTGAGGTGGAGCATGTCCATTAATTCTGGGTTGGACATGGCTTTATACGTCAGGCACAGTTCGCCTCTGAGTAGGCGGTAAGCAACTGAGTAGAGCTGGAGTTTCTTTAGCCTAACTGCATAGGGCATCTATTTGAGTCCCTTGATCCTCTTGGTGAGGTACTTTTGGGGTATTTCCAGTTGCTGCAGGTGTCGGGTAAGGTACATCCCAAATGGGGCATTGTATTCAATTATGGGCCTGATGAGTGATGAGTAGAGGGGCACAATGACCTCTCTTGATCTAGATGTGAACCTTTTCGTGATAAGGTGGGCTATATAGAAGGTCTTTCTAACCACTTTGGCAATGTGATTGTCAAAGGAGAGATTGCTATCTACTTGGGTCCCCAAATCCCTAATTACTTCTTCCAGATTAATGGATTACCACCTATGTGGTAATTTGTGGGCACTTTGTTTTTCCCAAAGGGGATGACTATGCACTTTTTGGCATTTAGCTTTAGGCCATGGCTCTGGCACCAGTTATCCGTCTCTGTGAGACCCTTTTGGAGGATGCTTGTGTCAGTCAGCGAGTCGATTATGGCACCCAGTTTGCAGTCATCTGCGAACTTGGTCAGCTATAGTCCTCCCATGTTAGCCTGTACCTCAGAGAAATATATACCGAACAAGAGAGGTCCCAGGACTGAGCCTTGTGGGACGCCACTTGTAACTGGTTTAGAAGCTGACATGGCACCTGCAATTCTGACCATGTGGGTTCTATCCCTGAGCCAGTGTGCAACCCATCTTGTGACATAGGGGTTGATATTTAAGCTGGTGAGCTTATTTATGATGCCCGAGTGGGGTATTGTGTCGAAGGCTTTTGCGAGATCCAGGTAGGCTGTGTGGACTACCTTCCCTTCATCTATGGCCTTGGTGACTGTTTCAAAGAAGTTGACCAGGTTCAAGAGGCAAGATCTGCCCTTAACAAAGCCGAATTGGGTAGGATCCAGTGTTTGGAGATTCCCAATGTCTTTGTTTATGAGTTTCATGATGATATAGCTTTGCAGACCAGGCTAGTTAGGCTTATATGGCGATAGTTTCCGGGGTCCATTGTGGCACCACCTTTGTGGAGTGGGACCACTGTTGCTGTACACCATTCCTTGGGTACATATCCTGTAGTAAGGCTGAGATTGAACAGTGACTTTATGTGAGGGTTCAGATCTTCTTGGAGTTCGTGTAAGACGCAGCCCGGGACACCGTCCGGTCCCATTGATGCTGTGTTTTTTGCTTTGGAGAGGGCAGCTCTCACCTGTGCATCTGTGATGTCAGGGAGGCTACACTCTGTTGGGATAGACATTTGCTCTTTTGGGGGGGAAGGGGGGGAGAAGTTTGCACTGAACCTGTCTACCAGGATGTTGGCAATGTCTGTGGGTTCAGTGTATTTTTTGTCATTTTGAACTAACTCAGCATATCTGGGAGTTGCCACCCAGGTTCCTGACATAACTAAAGAAGGCCTTGTGATTATCTTTAGCATCTTGTGCAATTTTTCTTTCAAAGCTGGCCTTAGATGATTTTATGAGGGATCTTAGTTTCTTGCTAGTAGTGATCAGAGATGCCTTCCCTTTTTGGGATTTTGCTCTATCATGTAGTAGCTTCCTCCTTCTGTTGTATAGATCATTTATGGCTGGGGTCCACCAGACAGGTCTCCTGCCTTTGGAGGAATGAGTCTTGGTTTTATTTGGGATAGCATGATCCATGCATTCCTGTAGGTGTCCATAGAAAGCATTTGTAAAGGATTCTGCGGTGTGGGCCGTATTTTCCACAGGCCTGGGGGCTTTGAAGGATTCCACCTCAGTTTTGAGAAGTGTGAAGTTTGCTTTTGAGAAGTTCTTCACCATGGTTTCCTTGGCTGGGGGTGGGGATGGGATATGGATGTCCAGTGAGATTAATTTATGGTCAGATCTTACCAATGAGGGGTATACCTCTGGTATGGAACATAGAGTCGCCATGTTGGTGATGATCAGGTCCAATATGTTTTCCCCTCTTGTGGGAGTGGTGACCAGTTGTTCCATAGCATTTGAGTTTATAAATTCTAGGAACCGTTGGGCGAGGGTGTTGGGGCTTGAGTAGTGCTCCCAGTCTATGTTTGGATAGTTGAAGTCACCCAATATAATGGTGTTTGGAGAGACCTTCGTATTCTCCAATGTTCTCAGGAAAGCCGAGTGGGGTTCCTGAGTTTGGGAGGGTGGTCTGTAGCAGGCTACAAACTGAAAGGCAGTTTTGCCCACTGTTAGTTGCACATGGATGGTCTCCGATGCTTCATGCAGTGCCACTAACCTGGAGGTGTGGTTATCTTTGATGAATATGGATACTCCCCCTCCTTTTGTGGTTCGGTCCGAGTTTTGGGGCCGAAAAGCATGGTATGAGGTATAACCTGGTAGTGCTGGGGTGCTCTTGGGAGCCTTGAACCAGGTTTCTGTTACTGCACAGATATCAATATTCTCCATACTGAGGAGAGCCTCAAGTGCATGCATCTTGAGGTTTAGACTTCTGGCGTTGAGCAGCATTACCCTTAGTTTCTTTTTCTTTGTGCTGTCTATGGAGGTGGGTTTGTCTTTAAGGCACTATGGGGGTGGCAAGAGCCTTAGCCAGTATTCGAAAGCCCAGGGGTGATGGTGCAAGCCATCCCTAGTGAAGCAATGTGGCTTGTCAAGTATCTCATCCCAGGCTGACAGACACTGGATCTCATTTGAATGACACCAATACTTTAGCCAATTGTTAAAATTGATCATTTTGTCTTTATACTGTGGCATCATTCTTGGTGAGGGTAAGATGCTACTCAAGGTCAGGGTCATACCGGCCTGGGCTACATGATCAGAGAGCTCCTCTATGTCTCTTTTCATGTAGTCCAGGGAGGTATGTCTCAGGTCATTCACACCAGCATGGACAATGACGGAGTCATATTTGTACTTGCTTTGGAGTGACGTGAGTGCTTGTGTTACGTGGCGTATCCTGGCACCCGACAGGCAGCTTACAGTGACCTTCTCCTTGCTCAGCCTGGTGAGTGGGACGTCAGTGTGTCTGACAATAGAGTCACCTATTACAAGTGTATTAGGTATGTTGTTTAGCCTTAAGGGCTGTGACTGTGTGGCACACTGACTTTGTGAACTATGTGATATGTGGGTAGTGTTGTGGGGTAGCGGTTGCTTGGATGTCTGCTTTGGAGGTCTCTGCTGCTTGGGCAGATTTTTATTTAGAGCCTCCGAGTATGTTTTTGTGTGTTTATGTGTTTGGTTTTCTGTTGCGATAGGTCTATGTGAGACTGGATTTGTGGTGTGTGTGGTTACCTTCTCCTCCTGACTGACTGCACCAATATTGGGTTGAGAGAGCTCAGCCTCCAGTTTGGCAATATAGTTGCATCTCTCACATATATTTGAGCTTGTTGGGAGGAGGAGAGGGTGGTCTGTGTACATAAGGCAGTTGTAACATTGCCCCAAGATTCCCAGATTCACCAGCTGGACTGGAGAGTAAACCCGAAACTGGACATGCCAGAATAGTATAAGGAACTACTTTTTCACTAATCAAGAAGGACCAATAGGGAGCCAACTACTTAAAGGGAGTATAAGAGGGTGTAGTGCTTTAATTTGTTAGTCCTTACTTATAAGATTACTTATAAGAGCAACTGCAGGGCTTTAGAATGAAAATAGAGTGCTTACTTTGAGATTTAGAACAGTTCTAAGGGAAAAAGTGAAGAACAGACTTTGTGAAGCCGGGAATAGTTTAAACCCATTTAAGTGATGCTGCGGTATGCGCAAAATCATGCAAAACCGCACAAATGTGGGTTCTAAAGCAAGGAAACTGAAAGAGATAGGGATTGACCCAGAGCGGCAAATAAGCTACTAGTTTCAGGGCTGAGACCACTCCTCCAGGGACAGATAGGCTGCTCAAAGCTCCCCACTCTCACTGGTGAACAGAGAAGCTTCCTCCTATCCAAGTAAGGATATGGGCAACACAGGAAACTATACCACAGTCCGGAATTCAGCAAAACCTGAAATCTGGACTAATCTAGTTCAGCAAAGGCGGGATTTTTTTTTGTTTTTTTGTTTTTTTATTTTTTCAGAAAACAGCAGAAAAACACACAGAAAACACTGTAAATGCTATAAACAGGCTAGCACACTTTAGTGTGTAGCCTACAACAGTTATACAATACAAAAACAACTTAAATTGATATAAAACAGTGCAAAAACTGTAAAAAGCAGAAGGCAAATGCAATTTAAACTTTTTGAAGCACAGATCAGTTAGAAATTCGCTTTTTAGATGGGAAAAGGCAGTCAGAGCAAAAAAACAGAGAAAAAATACTTAAATCTGGAAAAGTCTCTCTTGGGTCTCTCTGTTGCCTGTATCACTCTGCAGGACACCACAAGGAGCTGTGCGGAGTTGTATACAATAACAAACTTTTTAAATCACAGATTCGCTAAAAAAAAAAAAAAAACTGGCGTTTTAGACGGAATTAGTTAAGACAGCAAGAAAAGCAGAAAAGTGATACTTAAATCACTCCAAAGTCACTCTTTTGTCTCTCTGCTGCTGTAGACTCTGCAGAAACCTGGAAGGCACTTGCTGAGCGGAATACAAACGTAAAAACTGTGCAAATGAGGTTTTTATAGCAGGGAAGTGAAAGAGATATAAATCAGCCCAAAATGGCCAACAAACTACAAACTTCTGGGCTGAAACCACTCCTCCAGGGACAGACAGGCTGCACAAAGCTCCCCTCTCTCACAGGTGAACAGAGAAACTTCCTTCTATCCAAGTTAGGTAATGGCAACACATAAACTTGTAACACAGCCCTGGATTCAGTAATAACCTGAAAACTGGACTATACTAATTCAGAAAGGTGGGAAACAAGTATATAATTTTTTTTTTCAGAAAATAGAGCAGATACAATCAAACTTAGCCCAAAAAGGCCAAAAAAACACTAACATCTGGGCTGAAACCACTCCTCCAGGGACAGATAGCCTGCTCAAAGCTCCCCTCTCTCACAGGTGAGCAGAGAAACTTCCTTCTATCCAAGTGAGGTATGGCAACACAGAAACTTGTAACACAACCCTGGATTCAGCAATAACATGAAAACTGGACTATACTAGTTCAGAAAGGCGAGAAACAAGTATATATATATATATTCTTCCAGAAAATAGAGCAGATACAATCAAAACAACACTTTACCCAATTAACCAGTTAAAAAGCTTAAAATTGAGCCCTGTTCCAGCAGTCTTCAATCAGACAAGATCTAACTGCACAGTCCTGCCACTAGTGTATAGAGAAACATTCTCCAAAAAAGACGGCCTGGGTCAGTGCACAATTCATACAAACAAAGCTAGATCCAGCCGGCCGGAATCTAGTCTATGCTACAGCAAACAAGGCGTACAGATTTTAGAAAGAAACAGTTTAAGTAAGCATGCGCAATAAGCCTTTAACCAGAAATTCCCAGCTCAGAAGGGCAGAATCTAGCCTCTCCTCCCACAAGAGTGCAGACCACAAACCTTCTTAATGTAAAATAACTGGCCTGAAGCCCAAGTCCTTAACCTAGAACTAATACACTTTTAGAATAACAGACACTGAGCCTTCAATCAGCAGTTCCCAACTTAGAAGGATGTACGCTACCTGTCCTGCCACAACAGTGCAGACCACAAACCTTCTTAATGTAAAACAACTGGTTTGAAGCCCAAGTGCTTAAACCAAGGGCCTTAGAATAACAGTTACAATTTAATCAGGCTACTAACAAGCAGTAATAAAGGCAGCAGAATAAATTTAATTCAGTACTTTTAAAAGAGGCAAAAGCAAAATAAGGTAATAAAGTAGGAAGAAACACAAATACAGTAAGGCAGATGAAGTGCAATTTTTTTTTTTTTTGAGATGGAGGAAACAGAGCAGATTAAGATACTATGGGGGAATGCCCTTCCCAAGTGCTCTCTCTGTACACCGCAGAGGAGATGGGACTGGTAAGAGTATCCAAAATCAAAATATGATCTCACTGTACTCAGTTGCGTGAGCGAACGAGATGGGTCCAGGAGGAGTGTGCAAAAAGAGATTTACAGCAGGGGTGGCCAATTCCAAAGCCACCAAGATTAACACCACAACAACTAACTGCAGAGATTCAGAGACACAATATTTACTGAGTCCAAGACACACAATATTTACTCACTCAAATCTTAAATAAGTGCAGAAAATATACTTAAATCAGCTTGTGTCCAGTTGATATATGCAGACAAGTCTCAGTAGCCAGCAACTCGATTTAAAATGATTACTAGAAATGTAACCAACACAGATTTTAATGCTAGCAGAAACCCCCAAGCTAATTAACACTAACAAGGAATTTCAAGCAGTCTAACAATTTTCAGTGAGCTCAGATGGCTAACTGCAGAGATTCAGAGACACAATATTTACTGAATCCAAGACACATAATATTTACTCACTCAAATCTTAAATAAGTGCAGAAAATATACTTAAATCAGCTTGGGCCCAGTTGATATATGCAGACATGTCTCAGTAGCCAGCAACTCAATTTAAAATAGCGCAAAAACAGTCAAATGATCCAGTCAGCAGCTAATTAATACTTAAAGCAAAACCTTATAGCATTGTAACAATAAATTAAAATCCTCATCATCTACTCATTAAAAACTACCTATTAACCAGTTTTCTTAAAATAAATACCATCCCTTTTACATGTCCATAACTTAAATAATATAAATCGTTGATGCCCATCAGAAATGCACACACATGCCCATTGAAGAATGCCATAATGAGGCACATGGTCATACCAGAAATATCACAGAACATGTGTTTGGGCTGCTGAAGTTGTGGTTCCAGGTGCCTAGATACATCTGGGGGAGCTCTGCAATACAACCCATGTCCATGTCCATGTACTGAAATATTCACTGTCTGTGCCATGCTACACAACATCATCCTGAGAAAGAAGCTTCAGCAGGATCAACAAGGGGAAGGGGCACACATCCCAGCACCAATGTAAGGTCACCACAGCCACATGCAGGTGAGGAGTAGAGGGGCAACCAGCTAGCTGCTGTGGGTGTATGCAGACATAGGAGTGCTCAATATGCTCTTGCATTGGCTAAGAGACAATGTGTAGCACACTCACCACCTAAGGCACTAAAATCTTCATCCTACACACATACATATAGTAACATTGATGACAGGCAATACTCACAACCTTTACTGTTATTTGATAATATAAGCAAATAAAAGGTGGGTGATTTGTACAGAAATGACTTTAACGTGTGAAGCAGAGACTTATGTGACTACATGTGTCCTTTATCAAGTAGTAGGCCTCAGGCATCAAAGGTTCACACAGTCATACCTCTCAAAAGTACGGATGGTCACCAAATGCCCCAATTTAGCATCATACTTTTTTACTGGAAAATCATTAAAAAGAGAAGTAAGAAAGTAATGAGACGTGTTTAAGTTTCTGACTTCACAACCCTCACAAGATAATTAACAATACTGATGCAAAAAATGTTTGATTCTATAAATTGTCTAACTTTCTAAGACCAAGATATGTCTAAAGTACAATTAGCAAAACAACATCACAAATGCAGGTATACTAAGCACTAGGTCAGCTGTGTACCCTGAGCATCAGACACAAATGTTATTTATAAAAAACCACTGGAGCAGCAATATATAATTGTAAACCTTGAAAAATCACAGCAGAAGTCCAATACCACAAGCAGGTGCCAAATAATTTATTTTTAAATACAATATAAGCGCTTTTGTCTTGAGAGTCAAGACTTCATCAGAATAATTCAAAACTATGAACTCAGTCATTTTATATCATATGCACTGAATGCAATTAAAATCAATTAGTGTTTTAAAGCAATATGGTCCCTTATCAAAGTTCAGCATAAAATTCAATACAGATTACTCATTCCATGTCCATCCATAAAAATAATTTAAAATACATTGTTAAAATGTTCAATACTGTCAAAACTTTTAACAAACATTGATGAGTGAAATAAAGTACAATAACATAAAACTACTGTAACCTTCCTTGGGTGACTAAACTTCCACTGCTTTTACAAATGTTATTTATCCCTGAATCCAAAATATAGAAAATAAGGATATGGCACAGTTATCATTACTTGCACAGGGTGTTGTGTATGTATGTGTGTGTGTGTGTGTGTATGTGTGTGTGTGTGGGGGTAGGCAGCATGAAGCCTAGGCTGACACAAAAGGTTGTTGAGTGTGTGTGAGTAAGAAAGAGAAGCTGGCAGACATTTGGATAAAGTAACAAATGGCCAGTGAGACAAAATGAGCCTTAATCCTCATGGCTGAACCATGTAACTGCTGTGTGTTTGTCTGTACGGGTCATCCAGGTGAAATTGGCATGCGAGTATCTGCATGAAAACAGACAAGCTCTGAGCTAGCTCTACATCTTGGTATGTCGGACAGGTGTGAGCCACGCATGGTAGAGGTGGCAGTTCATCGCTGTCATATCCATTAGAACTGGCTTTGTCAGGAGTTGCACTGGCATCCACGCCCACGGTCAGATGCACTGCTGCTACCTGAACATGACAGATGTCTACTGGATGAGCTCCTCTCATGAGGATGCCCAGGACCACAAATTCATGGCCTGCCATAAATTTTTGTGGACACTTCAACCACTGATGAAGCAGTGGAAGTAGTGCCACAATGGGATCATGACCGTACATTGTCACATCAGCTCAAAAGCAGATGATGTGACTGACCTACTCCCACGATGATGCCCTCCCCCTCCCAGCAGATGTTCCATCACAGACATCACCCATTTCAGTGTGTCATTCATCTAATCCATTGAATTGGCAACACAGTAGAGGCAGTCATGCCTGTCAACCTATGCCACATCTACAACCCTAAGAATTTCTCTTAAGGGCCTATAGGAATGTGCTTGTGTGCCCATGACTGTCCTAAACATACATTGAGTGGCACAGGAAGACACACCTATTTCAGGAGGAGGATGGAAACAGGCATCCTCTTAGCACCCCTAACAACCCTCCTGAGTGGCACCTCACCCACAGTTTGGTTATGGCCAGGGTCAACAGGTTCTGAAACTGCAGCAACCATACTTCCCTGATAGAGTGTCTCACTTTCCACCTCTGCACTATGGAGATAAACAACCTGTTTTTTCATTTATCAGAATATGAACTATCCATGGCAGAGACGTCCCTGTTGAATAAAGGTTTATCCTTTATTCTCTCGGCAGGCACAAATGTGAGTGACCTGCTTACTGATCTAAGGATGTTTGGGCACAATGGTAGCTTAAAATTATTATATGACAAAGACTTGAGTCAACAAACTGAAACATTCTTGAAATGTAGAAGTTTACCCCTGTATTGCCACCTCATGTAGATTGTTTTGTAAAAGGATGTGAAAGGGACATCTACAACAATTTTATACAAAGAACAACTGTTTTTATTTTAATTTAACTACCAGTGAGAAAGAAGCTTTATGGTCTCTGCAAAGTAATGCAGCTTTAGCGATTAGACCAGCAGATAAAGGTGGGGGGATAGTACTTATGAATAGGAAAGATTGGAACAAAGCAATGTATGAGTTATTGCAAGATGTTGATACATATGTCTGTATAGATACTCCCTACCTTATGAATATTCTTAGACAGGTTCATGATAATCTCTATGACCTTTTAATGTGTTGACAAATAGACTACAGCTTATATTGTTATCTACACATAGAACATCCACTTATCCCCTGTATTAAGGGTTTACCAAAGGTGCATAAGCTTGTACATCCACCCCCTATGTGACCTATAGTTGCAGGAGGTGGGTGGGCAACTGAGACCATGTCTATTTATATAGAGCAGAAACTAGGACTGATAGTGAAGCAAATAAAATACCAACTATCTTAAAAGATACTAATCGGTTTTTAAATGATATTGATGTATACAATAATGATTTTCCCTCTCATGAATGTTTATTGGTTACACTTGATGTGAAAAGTCTGTTCACCTCTAAACCAAATGAATATGGTTTGGATGCTATTAGAGAAATTCTAAATAGTATTCACTCTGAGTAATAATGAGATTACTTTAATTTGTACATTACTGGAAATGGTTCTCTCCAATAATGTGTTTATGTTTGACAACAACATATATTTGCGGCAATGGGGTGTCGCTATGGGCACCCCATGTGTGAACTCCTATGCAAATTTAGTGGTACATTATTGGGAGAGTATGCATGTCTTTAATTGTACTTATTCTCCACATGTCCTTTTATATAGACAGTTTGTGGATGATATTTTTCTGTTGTGGAATGGTGAGCTTTCTTGTTTGCAGGACTTCATTAAATATCTAGAGACTATGACTGATTTCTTGAACTTTACCATGACATCATCCATACAAAGGGTAGACTTCCTAGATGTTACTGTACACAGGGATGACTCTGGGGTTCTTAGCACTGGTTTATTTCGTAAACCATGATGGAAAAATAACCTTCTAGAATTTAGCAGTATGGACCCTAGGTTCATATTCCCTAATATAGTGAAGGGACAATATCACAGAATGAAGAGGATTTGTAGAGGGCTAACCATGTTGAATGATGAAATTAATACTTTAGAGCAGTTGTTTGCAGATAGGGGTTATACTCATATGGTATTGGATAGTGCCAAGAAGGATGTGTTTGAGGATATGAATCCAACTGAGAACAGCTCTGTATATTCATCGAAAAATGGATTTCTATATTCATTGAATTATCCCAGGTATACCAGACATTTCAGGGGTAGGAAACTTAGTTTTATATTTTATAAATTATTAGACGGAATTGGCACATCTTGACCATAGATCCTACTACTGTTGATATTGTTGGAGAAGCACCAAGTTTCATATATAAGAATAATTTAAATCTAAAACAACTTTTATGCAAAGATGTGAGGCAGCATATCTAGCAAGACAAGAGCCTAGGTTTTGGCACTTTTCCTTGTAAAAGCTACAATATGTGCAAAGCGATAAATGTAACACAACTTTTTTGTCATCCTATTCTGGATTTTAAATTTCTTCCTAGATTTCATGCTACCTGTGATAGCAGTAATATAATGTATCTTGCCAGCTGTAACTGTTGTGAATGTTTTTATGTTGGCAAAATGTGTAGAAGGCTGAGACAGGATTTATAACCATCTTTATAATGTCAGGAATCTTAATACACAGAATTCCTTGGCCAAACACATTGTTGAGTTTAATATGCACAGCTTTAGTTTTAAGGTGTTGCAACTGGTATTTAATAATCCAAGAGGGGGTAATGCTAATAATCATCTCGAATCTGTTGAATTAAAATGGATTTTTAGGTTACATGCACATATTTATCCAGGTTTGAATAACTATGTAAGTATTAAGCCTGCACTAGAGGCACGGCCCTTTAAGTGAATTTTTTGCAGTAGCTTTGTAATTGTTTAATTGATGTATTCTTGTTTTTTATTTGATGTCAACTGATTTTAATTAGCATTTAGCTTTGTTATTTAAACTGCATGCTTGACTTTGTGTTTTGAGATCTGATGAAGCGTGGTTACTCCACGTGAAAGCGCTTATCCATTTGGTTTTATTCTTGGAATAAACTGGATTTTATAGCTTTGGTGGTCCTACCTTGTTTGTTTTGTTCCAGAGTCAACAGGCATTGAAACTGCAGTAACCATACTTCTCTGATAGAGAATCTCACCTACCACCTGTCCAATATCTGAGGGCTCACTGGAATGGGTTGGCAAGGACTACTGGCTGTGTCCGATAGAATTACAAGGGATGACTGAATGTCACCCTCAATGTCATATTCAACCTCTGTACTCCCTGACTGTGCCTCTGTTTGGCCATTACCATCATCAGAGTCTGCTGATTCTCTGACATCAGGTGGTAAGAGTCCTATACTTTCACTGTCAGGATCACCTGTGATAATAAGCAACTAACACAGGAAAGAAATTAATAGCTACACCACTATAGTCAAATGTATGCTAATAAACTAACAGTGTTGCCACTACTACAGACAGTACAGCAATACAAACAACAGTCCTGATACCCATATCACACATATGGATAAAATATATAAAGTCTTTGAAGTGCTCATCACTACTGACCAAAAAGATATTTGGCTTACCATGTGCAGTTGATGTTATGCTTTCCATGGATGATGGTTCTGGAAGAAGCTACGCAAAAGATAAGAACAACATCATCAAAATTAATAGTAACACAGGGGGTTAAAACTTTTTTCCCTGTATATGTCCATTAATGATACTTTTAACAGGAACTTGGATGACAAGTCCAACCCAAGCCCATGTGTAATCAATCAGAATGTGTTGTTAACTGTAGCAATCTGCAACCCCCCCCCAAACAAATTTATTGTTAAACAGAATTTACATATGGTTGTCAATATTTTACTACACAAGAGTATTTAACAATTGAGATACATAAGCCTACCTAGAAGATTCTCTTGGGACTTACTTGTTCTCCCTGAAATAGAAGCACCAATATCAAGGACATAGTGTTTTGCACTTTTCTGGGAGCTGTCTGGATCTCTGACAGTGGACAGGAACTCTTAATTTGCTGCTAGTGGTAGTTCTGTAACAGCCTCCCCTGGTACCCATCTAATCACGGACCACTGCAGCTGCTCTTCTCCATGCAGATGAAATCATATCAGTGGCCCTATGGTGCATCTGATCATGTGTCCTGCTGTGGATGCCTACTGCATTCACATCAGCAACTATCTGCTGCCAAATCTGCACACTGCCTGACATATCTCCACATCCCCTCTCAAGCTGAAAGGCAACTTGCCGCCTAAAAGCTTCCACAATTACCTGATTCTCAGGGTCACTGAAGGGTGGTTTTCGGGGACTGGGACACCTGGGTGCCATAGTACTAGGTGACCTAAAACACAGCAGATGGATAATACACATAAGTATCACATAACCAAAAGTTCTGTTCCCAGATAACATAAAATATATAATTTCAGTATTACCTACTGGAGAAACATAAAACAGTCAAGATATTGAAATATAAAAAAAGGAATTGTGTGGTTGTAACATATTACAGTCACACACAAAGCAAGTTTGGATGCAAAACAAGGAGAGTAACAATAGCAAAATATTTTTGTTTGTGCCAAAGTACAAAGTAAAAAATAACCAACAAGTTTACCATGACCATAAAACTTTTATTGAGATAGGATAAGTGCTTTTGCATTAACTCAATACTTCATCAGATCCAGTTTAAAAACCAAAACAAACAGTCACATTTAAACAAAAAAATGTTAACCAATCACAATACCAGTTCAATAAACAATGACCTATCACATTAAGAGTTCAATTTCTCCCCTTCAAGGCAGGATTTAAAGAAACATTCACATTTATACCTGGATAACTCTCAGCTTTTAATCTTAGTATCCACCGCCCCTAGGATTCTGTCTTACACACTGTAGAACTCTGAAGGAGAATTTATGTCCTGAATTCTCTTCAATATATTTACCCAAAGCATTCCTAACATCATAAACTTTAATGTCATACAAATGTTTTAAGGCACTGTCCTTTAATTTATTAACAATTTTCCCTACATACAAACATAAACAAGCATCACATGTAGCTAAATATACAATTTATGTTGTCTGACTGTTAGCATAACACCTAGGTCTAAATGTATATACCAAGGTGGGATGTTCACAAATCTGTGATCTTGCAATAACTGAACAAACCTTACATCTATTTATATATATACTATACTATACATACTGTAAATTGATACCAAATGCTGTGTGATATACCACGCACATCCTTAGAATGACAATACACATTCAGATTTTCAAATATGGTAGTAATGTGGACACCTGTTTGCATACAATTTGTAAAGCTGTCTCAAACTACACCTACACATTGGAACACAACCACAACATGCCATGCATTACACACTCATCAGTCTGGTAACATGAAAAACGTGAATTATCTTGACACTTGGACAAACCTACACATCCATTTCATGCAGGTCTCCCAACATCTTCTCTCCAGCATCCAGTACTTATGTCATCCACTATAAATTGGCCTTCAGCCCAGTAAAAGTCAAACTTGTGCTGTGGTGCTTGCATACGGTCCTGAATTCTTTAGTCTGTGTACATAGACAGGTAGGGGTTCTGTTCTCCCTGCAATCAACTGGAAGGTCTGTGTGTGTGTGTGTGTGTGTGTGTGTGTGTGTGTGTGTGTGTGTGTGTGTGTGTGTGTGTGTGTGTGTGTGTGTGTGTGTGTCTCTATGTCTAGCTAGAAGAAGCATAGGTGTGTATCTGACAGTTACCACTCCAATTCCATGGTTTGACAGTATTTTGATACTTGTACAAGCCTAAACATTCATTTCATGCAGGCCTCCCAACAACTTCTCTACAACATCAAGTGCTGATGTCAACCACTATAAGTTGGCCTGCATCCTTGTAAAGGTCAGACTTGTGCTGTGGCATTTTCTTAAGGTCCTGAGTTTCTCTAGTTGGTGTACTTAAACAGATAGGGTTCTGTTCCCATCACAGTCAACTGTGGTATGTGTGTGTGTTTGTGCATTGCTTGACACTTGAGAGAAAATTGTACACCAGCATGTGTGACACAGCTATTACCCTTCTCTCCCCACCAGATACTGCTGATGTCATTAGCTATCAATTGTTGTCTGACACTCTTCAAATCAGACTTGAGCTGTGGTGTTTACCTTAAATACAGAGTTCTCTAGCAGGTGTACTTAGATAGGTACATCAACATCCATCCATCTGAGTTTGGGAGGGCAGCACTTGTTGCATACGTGTATAAATACATCCTGACTCTCCTCACCAGCATGTCATCGTAGACATTTTTAAAATGGACACTAGTAATATCCCAGCTGTGTGCAACAGGCATGCAAGTTGTCAATGCTGCATCCATGTTTGTTATATCTTTTAGTTGTCCTCAATGAGGTCATTGATGGCATACATGATGACAACACTATCATCCTGTGGAACTTGAGCAGACATTTGACACAACTCCACATTGAGGTGTTAACTCAGCACTGTCAGATGTGGCCATAAACACCTATATCACCAAGTGGGTAGACCAGGAGATCACCTATCTGGCATGTAAATATGTTGAAATGTGTGAAGAGATCTATATCACAGGTCCAATGATCATGTCCATACATCAAAGCTGTCTGCTTGGCCCTATCCTGTCCATTATTTACGTCAGAGATTTCACAAATGACATACACATCCTGTGTCCCAACAGCTGTCTGAAGGACTACAGATTGTGGTCAATCACTGACTCCAACTCTGATATTAGTATAATACAGTATCAACACACACCAAACATTGCTGCCACATTCATGACAACACATGACATGAGAAAAAAAACAGGTGGATTGGTTATGTTATGAAAACAAATACACAACCCAGGGATAATGTAAACATCACACCCAATAAGCAGACCATCAGGTATGTGACCTGTGTCCTTGGGTAGATGGTATGTGGAACATCCACCTGCTTGTGGCCATAGTGCTCATTACTCCCTTGTATGTAACACAAGTACTGAGTATGTGAAGGGCATCTACATCAAAGGCCATAATACCTCCATAGTTCACAGCCTTCATCACAATAATAACTGAGTACAATGCACTCTTCTTCATCTACCTCCCTACACATCTTCCAGTGATGAATAACTGAAATATACCACCTTTGCCACAGTGAGCTGTCACACATCTTATTGGCCATACCTAGGTATTTTTTTGTTGTTACATAAACATTAGTGTCTGATGGTGCAGGATACCCATCAAGGTGTTATACCAGTTGCATGTGTGATACCTGTCCTGGTGATGCACACAGTACATACATAGCTGTTTGGCAACATTGATGACATGGGTTGCATTTGTGACAGTGTGGATTGTGCCATATATATCTGCCATGCGCATAAGTCAACTAGCCTGCATTGATCATAATGTCACATACAGATATAGCAGTGTCCCTCCTAATGCCTCCAGCAGATGTTACACTGTCAGGACAGTGTTCTTTATTATCCTCATAGATTGCTGACATGTCATAATAGTTGTAGAAGTGTGATTGTGCAGAAACATCTCATCACTCAGAATCATGTATGTTATGTCAGAGATGTGGGATTACTGGTGATATTATTCTGATATTGTCCATGTACTTCTTTTACTGTTGTCTTGAGCCTGAAACTGTGTCCTACTTGTTGGAGACCTCTGCTGATATTACACTCATATTCAGGCAAATCAGTTTGCATAGCTTCACAATATGTACCCTACCATGATTGTACATAACTTCCCTGATAGATGTCCTCTGCATTGTTCATGTAACGTTGCTTATCTCACAAAGACATCTTCTCCATTGTTATGTCACCTTGTGGAACAGTCACATAATACACATTTTTGCTTTGCAGTGTGTACTGAACCATATTGATATGTGAGTAGTGTTCCTGTTGCAACTGTATTCCATTGGCGTGTTCTCTTCTGCTGTATATTACTATGTTTCACATGTCCTGTTTCCCTGTGTTCATTCATATAATTTATCTGGGTGTCCGTGTTCAATGCACACACTTCCCTTGACTGTTTATTTTAAGTGGCAGTCCATGTACCCTTACAGATGATTTATACAACTTATATACAGAATGCCCGGAATTAGGATTTTATAATATTCTGCACTATACACACTATCATGTACTGTGTTTACACTCTATACATTATGTCACAAGATGGGTTGCCAACTGGCTCACTGACAGAACCCACACTGTGAAAGTAGCAGACTCCAAATCCAACTTCATACCAGTGACAAGTGGAGCACCACAGAGTTCAGTCCTGTGCCCTCTCCTGTTTGGTATCTACTTTTCTGAAGTACAGGCTAACACAGAAGGTCTTTGGCTAATGAAGTTCACAGATGACTGCAAACTGGGAGCCATAATCGAAACTCCTAATGATGTGGACATCCTACAAAAGGGCGTCACGGAGACATATGCCTGGTGTCAAAGCCATGGCCTCAAGCTCAATGTCAAAAAGTGCATTGTCATCCCCTTTGGTAAAAACTCTGTACCCATGAGCTACCACATAAGGTGGTAGTCTACTTAACACTGAAAGTGTGATAAGAGACCTTGGGACACAGGTGGTAG
>NC_056737.1:1765885699-1765958199 GCF_019279795.1 Protopterus annectens
TATATTTTTCCTTTGACAATATATCAAAGGACCCACTCCAATGGAATTGTGGGATACCAACTTTCAAACGCAAACTGAAGAACAGACTACCAAAATATGGCACCAGAGTCCCCCTGCAGCCATTCCAATGTCCCATTACCTGGCTATTTTGCCCCATTTACCATAAACATTAATGTGTGCATACTGCTTTACTTCTACAATGATTATTTAGATGTTATTTTTACATTTTACAGCACAACAATGCACAAACACTAATAGACATCTGGTAAACAAAGCAACATTGTCTCACAATGAAAATAGACTTGGCATTAAAACTAGTCTGCCATTGAAACTCACATTCATTGAAACAGCATTGAAACCCACACCTCATCCAAAGAAAATGCATCTGGCCAGTGGTGGATAAAGATCACCTTTGGGCTGTTTTCAAATCATTGGCTCCTTGCACACAAAACAAGAAACATACATGTGTTCTTTTCTTTGATACACCTTCCTGACTTTATTAAATTATATTCCTTGTATAATACAGCACACATGTTAGACAGAGCGCATTATAAATTGCATTATAAATTTATTGTTTGAACATTTTTCCAGTAGGCAGTACTGTAGGCAATGAAACAAAATGCATGAACCAATAATGACAAAACTGCCCAATTCAGAACATTTCATCATAAAAGTCTACTTCCACACCCACACTATAAATAGAATGACAGTAGTATAAGCCATAGGTATATTGCACAGCTTCTTGCACTTATTTTCAATTTCATTTTTTTTTTGGGGGGGGGGGCAAAAGATCAAAAACCAGGGACACATTTTAAACATTGCTTGTATAATTTTGTAAAGTTACTAGAATAAAATGTTGTGTTACCCCCATGCATTTCACTGGCAAGCCTTGAAACCAGGACCCTATGCACTACAGTCAGAGCAACATACCACTATGCCACATCAGCAGTTTCCAGAAAAATAGGAAGACTGAAACGTAATGGCTATCATTTAGTGAATTGATTTTTCACTTCTCACCATAGCTCTCAACCTCTTAGCACAAAAAATCTGGACAAAGCCAATAATGGTGGAATACAAATTCAATTCTCACTTCTCACCATAGCTCTCAACCTCTTAGCACAAAAAACCTGGACAAACAAAGCCAATAATGGTGGAATACAAATTCAATTCTCACTTCTCACCATAGCTCTCAACTCTTAGCACAAAAAAACTGGACAAAGCTCACAAGTGGTGGCAGCTAGGGACTTACTAGGTGCACATTTTAAACATTGTTTGCATAGTTTTGTAAAGTTGCTAGAATAAAATGCTGTGTTATTACCATGCATTTCACTAGCAAGTCTTGAACCCAGGACAATATGCACTACAGTCAGAGCAAAATACTACTATGCCAAATCAGCAGCTTCCTGAAAAAAAGGAAGACTGAAACTTAATGGTTATCATTTAGTGAATTCATTTCTCACTTCTCACCACAGCTCTCAACCTCTTAGCACAAAAAATCTGGGCAAAGCTCACAAGTGGTGGTGGCCAGGGACTTCATGCTCTTTTTACCCTGTACCCCCAAGGTACAGGATTTGAGCCTGAGTACCTCATGCCACCAGGTAAAATCAACCATTTGTTGCCATTCCTGCTCACATTTGAGCAGCCAGGCCAGCTGGAAATGAGTCTGACAGGCTGGTAGCCATGACAGAGCTGATGTCATCGTGCACATGATGACGTCAGCTCGAACAGTGCAAAAAATGAAAAAAACAAAATAAAAAAAGGGGAAATGAAAGGGTGTCACTCGAGAATCATGGCACTCCTTTGGCACGGTTTAGAATTATGCTAGTTAGGTACATTCAAAAGACGGCACTGTACTCAATGACAGGTATGATGAATGCCAAATACAGTGAAACAATGACTTCTTAGACCTAGTTGCCATACTTTTGTTTATAAGTTGTACAACATAGAATGATTTTGTCATTACCGTAGACATATGACGGTCAAAGGCTAGGTTACTGTCTCTGTGTCCCCAAGTCCCTGATTACTGGTTTAACTCTTAGGGGTGTATTGTCAATATGATAGTTAGCAAGTGTTGATGACTTCTCAAAGGATACTATTATACATTTTTGGTGTTTAGTTTCAATCCATGGCTCTGACACCAGTTATTTGTCTGTGTCAGCCTTTCCTGAAGAACATCTGTGTTAGTGGGGGATTCAATGACAGCTCTTAATTTGCAAGCATCTGCTAATTTAGTCAGCTAGTGGCCATTCACATTGGTCTTGACTTCAGATAAGTAAATTCCAAACAGGATTGGCCCAGGACTGATCCCTGAGGGACTCCACTTGTGACTGGCCTCTTTGTAGAGGTGAACTACCCAGTTCTAACTTACTGGGTCCTGTCTATGAGCCAGCTGGCTATCCACTGGGTGATAGGAGGGTTTTTACCTAACCTCTTGAATCTGTCAACAATGCCTGAGTTGGGTATTGTGTCAAATGCCTTGGACAGGTCAAAGTATGCAGTGTGAACCGTTCTGCCCTCATCCATTGCTTTGGTGACCTTCTCAAAGACGTGCACTATGTTAAGTAGGCATGACTTGCCCTTGATGAAAACAAATTGGGTTGGGTCCAGTGTCTGGAGTTTTCCTATGTCATTATTTGTTTAACATTTGCAGATCCAACAATTTAGCAGGTGACTCCCTTTTCTCTAATACCATTGGTAAGCTATGGAATCTACTACCCACTGAACTCACAACTCTCTGCTCTCATATACTTTTTAAAAAGAAACTCAAGCTTCATCTCAAGTCACACTGGTTATGTTCCTGTACTTTCCCTGACTAACTGTTATACTTCTCACTAATAACTACCTGCATCATCCTAAGCCTTCCCTATAAAATCTGCTTATCATGAAACTTTTGAGTGAATTCTTTATATATACTTGTATATTACATCCTTTCATGAATATTCCCTTATTGTTTACTGCTCCAGTCGTGCTCAATGGTAGTATGGCAGTTAATATTTCATATCTTTAAAAATATAAAAAAAAAAAAAAAAAAAAAAAAAACTTTTTTCTTATTTATACATCTGTTCTACTCAATACTATTTTCTATATTGTTTTTGGTATACAACTTTATTGGTACTTCTTCCTTGATTGAATTTTGCATGTGTTCTTCTGTAAACTTTTTCAAGATTGTACTTTATATATGTTTTTTATTGTTTATTGTTTTTTGTTTGTTATTCTTGGAGCTTTTCTCCCTGGGCCTCTACTGAAAATGGACATGTATCCAGCTAGACTAGCCCGGTCAACAAATGTAAAATAAAATAAAATAAAATAAAATAAATAAATAAATAAAATTATTGACCATCTCCATGATAATTCATTCCATGGCTTTGCATATGAGAATAGTGAGACTTATGGGTCTGCAGTTTCCAGGGTCTGTAGATGGCCTACCTTTGTGCAGAGAAATGACTGTTGCTATTCTCCATTCATGAGCCAAAAGGCCTGTTTGGATGCTACACTTAAATAGCAATTCCAGATGGCCTAATAGATCATATTTTATGCTATTTAGAAGGCATTCTCAGATATTGTCTGGGCCCATTGAAGAAGTGTTCTTGGTCTTAGAGAGAACATTAAAAATCTGTTCTGTAGTGATAGCAGGGGGGTTATATTTAATGGTATTTCCTGAGGGAAGGTCGAGCGGGAGAGAAGGGTAAAGTTGGAGCTGAAGTTGTTGGCCAGCAGGTTTGCTATATCTTCTGGCTCAGTATAGGTGGCTCCCTTAACAATGATCTCTGCACACAATTGTGCATTGCCTTTCAGCTTGTGCACATAGCTAACGAATGCCTTGTGGTTGTTCCTTGCCTGGGAGACCAAGTTTACTGAAAATTTGGCCTTGGTAGACTTTATTTGTCCTCTGAGTTATTTTGATTAGTTTGATGAGAGTGCCTTTATCCTTCTGGATGCTGTACCTCCTAATTTTTGCCATGATTTTCTTCCTTCTGTTATACAGCCTACTGGTGTTGTGATTCCACCAAGGTGGCTTGTTTTCTGAGGTAGTGTTGTACTTCTTCCTGGTGGGTACAGCTGCCTTTATGCAGCTATTAACATGCTTGTATAGGGATTTTGTGAACAGTTCCACATAGGCACCAGTTTTCTCAGGGTTTATGGGAGCTTTACATTTTGCCAGGTTATCATTTAATAGTAGTAAGTTTGCCTTAGAGTAGTTCCTGAATATTCTCTTTATTTGCACCTTGTACCACAGTGAAAATTCTATGGCAGGCGTCATTTCTCATTGCCTGGTGTGTTTGTGTTACCTAAAGTGGCCTAAACTAAATTTTTTACTTTTTTCCTTACTTAGTGAATCCTGTTTGCATGTTGCCAAGTGCCAGTTAACATCAAAGAAAGAAAAAATGACATATTGTGACTAATTACAATGTAATCTCTACACAGGATTCAAACTGTGCTTTACAGCCCTTATTTCTTTCAGTTCAGTTCAGGTATACCTTGTACTACAGAATTAGACATCTCTTAGGCACATTTACTGACGTCTCTACTCTCCATTTTGCTGAGGGCCACACAACAATGCCAGGCATATTTGCTCTACCTAAGACAGCCTAAACTAAAATTTTCACTTTTTTCCTTAGGTAGTGAACTCTGTTTGCATGCTGCTAAATGAAGAGAAAATAGACTTTAAAAACAGAAAAAAATATGGCATATTGTGACTAATTGCAATCTGATCACTATATAACATTCGAAGCATGCTTCATGGGGATTATTTCTCTCAATTCACTTCAGGTACACCTTGCACCACAGAATTTGACATTTGTTAGATGCATTTACTGAAGTAACTGCTCTCCTTGTTGCAAGGAGGTGTGTGTGCAATGACACCAGGCATATTTGTTCTGCCTAATGCAGTCTTAACTAAATTTTTCACTTTTTTTACTTAGGTTATGAACCCTGTTTGCACACTGTTCAAGTAAAGATCAGATTGAAAAGACATTATAAAATAAATGTATTATACAGAAAACAATAGGAAATAAATTAAATGCAATGCATGGGTATATGTAGCAATGGCTAGAGCAAGAAGTGCATTCCAGTGAAACACCCTTCCTTCTCAAATCTCCTTGTAACATCAGACATGTACTTTCTGTAACACATTATCAGACTTGCAGTTAATGACAAATAATGAGAATGTGTAATAATGATCACATGTTGTTAGCCAGAGAGACAACAGAGTGCTGATGGCTGCCCAATGCTGCTGAACTGGGTTGCTCTTCGTAAGGCAGCCTAAACTAAATTTTTCACTTTTTTCCTTAAGTTGTGAAAGTGACTTCCATGCTACCAATCAGTGCACAAATGCAGAAAGGCAATATTCAGCAGAAGCATTCAAACAGCATTTTGAGAATAACAATCGGAAGGCACATGGAATGAATCACACTGTATATGTAACAAAGAGCACAGCTATCAATGCATTACAGTGATACATTCATCCTTCTTACATTTCATTGACACATCAGTACTACTATCATGTATGTCCCACAATATCAGGACTTTAGCTAATGCCATGGTAATTGAGAAGGGCACAGGGACCAGTAGAAATGATTTCATTGTTCACACAGCACACACAATTCATACTTGAATCATTTCAAATGACTAATCTGTCTGTCAGTGTTTATCACTAATGACCTTACTTAAGTTTCTCACATCAAGCCATTCATACAACAAAATGAGTGTGAAGAATTACTCTGAACTCCTTCATTGAAATGATCTGTGAACAGGTTTCAAACCTTGCATCACCTGTGTTGCTTCTTTAATTTGAATAACCTTATACAATATGCCACAGTGATAGGAGTGTAGCAATTTTAATTTATTCACTCAGTACTGTTCAGACATCTCAGTAAAGCACAATAAAGCCAGTCTTCGTTGAGCTATTGATGGCAGTGCAAATAAAATTTGCCAGTTTTTATCTTAGGTAGTGAAATGCAGTTAAATACTATTGAACACTGCCTGTCACCGTTGCACAATGCCAAACGGTGTGCAAATGATACAAGAAAAAAAATTTAAAAATATTGCACATCGAATACTTTACGTGTATATGGCTAACCAACTTTGTTATGTTGCAACAGAGAGCTGTATTGATTTGAACCCTCAAACAGCAATCATTTCACAGTATTTCCCAGAGGTGTCACAAAGACATATATTAGTAAGGTGAAAAATAGTTAAGATGTAATGATAAAGTGACATTGTATCAAGTCACATTGAAAGTACAACAAAAACATGTTATGAAAGTTGTCCTCTTACATTTGACAGTGAATGTCTAGATGATTGAGATATCACAAATAGATAGCATAGGTATGTACTCACACAATATTAAACAAAGACTGCAAACACTGCAGGTGTACCCCTTTCTTTCTATTTGGTGCCTCATTTTACTATCTATGGTTTTGTAATAACAACTCTAGCTCTGTTTTATTGCCATATGTTTTCTTTAGCAATGCTTAAAGTATGCCCATTAATATGAAGAACATTTCTCACTAAGGGCCATTAAATTTGGTCATTAAAGCCTGCATTTGAATAGCAGGACTTTCGATCTCTTAAATCACTCATTGTAACTTCAAGCTTTTTTTTCAAATCTCTTTTTCCTGACACACCCTCAATATGTGTATGTCAAAGAGAGGAGATTGTGAAAGCTGATTCTTCCTGCAGGCACAGTAATCATAGACAAGTGAAAACCATTAATAGGGAACACGTCTCAATGTTCATCCTTGTATTATTAGTGTATGCGCATGTAATAGTTTCTTATACCTTGTTTACATTCTGTACACCTGGTGCAGCTTTTGATATTCAGGAATGCTAAAGATTTCACACCTCATTTGCATGCTCATGGTGCTCACTGGGTGACTCTACACTATATAAAAGTCAGCTGTATCCAATATGCTGATGACTCTACCCTGATTTGCTTGGCCACATCCCCAATAGAGTTACAGTTAGCCACCCAGACCACCTTTAACACAATAGAAAACTGGCTTTCCCAACAACGTCTGATTCTAAATCCTAAAAAACTAAAATGCTGTTATCATTACCTACACAAAGGTCTACTGCCGTTAACTTCATAATAAAAGCAAATGATGGAACAATAATCTCCCCTGACCTCTCCACTAAACTATTAGGTGTCATTATAGATAATAATCTAAAATTCGACCTACATGTTAACCAATTGATTAAAACCATCAACAAAAAACTAGGATCACTTTACAGAATAAAAGCCTTCTTAATGCCCCCCCCCCCAGCCAAAGTTGCCATAGCTTGATCTCACCTTCTCTCTACTCTTCTGTATGCATCCTATCTTCTCTCTAATGTTAACAAGGCTGTCATGAACAAAATCTCAATCGGTTATAACCACATTGCCAGGTTTGCCACTGGGCTGCCTTTTAGGACACTTCACTGCATCAGTCTAATCCAGCTTGGATGGCTTGAACTAATAGTCTTAGTCTAATACTATATAACCAATTGGTTATGGCCCACAAAATCATATATAACCCTAACAATACCCCCTGCACTTAAAGATCTTGTCACCCACTATAATAATCCTAGACCGCTGCGCTCCTCCAACAGACTCCTTATTCAGATATGTAAAACTAATAACTCAGCCGGTGACTCACTCTTTGTAAATTCTGTAGGTAGATCGTGGAACTCTATACCAGCTGATATTACCTTACTCTCTTCACTTGGTCAGTTCAAAACTAGGCTCAAACACCACCTCTGAACAAACTGGCTATGTCACCATATCAAGCCTGGTTAACCTGTCTCTGGAATGTGTAAATTTGCTAGGTAGCCTACTATGTAATTTTATCTGATTCTCTCGCTGAATAACAATACCTGACAATTTGTTATAATGTTTGCTCTTCTAATCACCGAAAATATTCTATATGTAATTTGTATTGTCTGTCCATCTATTCTCTGTAAATAATATATTTGTTATTTGTAATATGTGACATGTTATGATAATTTGTTATTCCATGGAGCTTTTCTCCCCGGGTCTCCGCTAAAAATGGACATGCATCCAGTTGGACTATCCCGGTCAACAAATGTAAAATAAATAAAATAAAATAAAATAAATGTAATTAGGTAGCTAATGTTCTTGTATCATACTAGGGAGACTGTTTTGAAATGCAGACCTCGATACTAATGGCAAAACAAGACCTTTGTAGATTTATCTATTTTCTACAGTGCTGTATTGGCAAAGTAAGCTGTTATTCCTTAACTAATGTTTTTAGTTTAAATTAAAAGATGAAGTGTAGTGAATGCTAAAAAGATGTTTTTTTTATTTTACATTTTTTCCTTTTGACCCTTCCTTTTGCCATAGCTATGTCTGCATGTCTATACTTATGCTACTGAATGCAGCATGATGCAAATTATTTTAGTTTGTATGTCATGTCTGCACACATATTGTAGATGATTGCACTGTAAGTATGTAGAGAAGTCTGATGTTTTTATCTGTATTAGCAGGAAAAGTAAAATGTGTTCAGGTTGTGTATTTCTCTCTGACTAAACTCAACAGCAATGGATGTGGCAGTTAATAACAGTTTGGTGTTCTTTTTTTCTAATGCTGTATTTATAATTGTTATTGTTAATGCCATATTACACAGTTATAAGCTCTATGCTGATAAGTGAGTTTTAAATATACTTGTTTTTTTTTTCTTTTTTTGGCAGGGTGGTTGGGGGTTCTAACTTGGGTGTAATCATAGCACATAACACATTTAAACTGTGTGCATGTTGAATGCATGCCGTCACAAACACATGAAATCACAACCACCCTGTTTATTACAGATTTAATTATTTGTGTCTGTTTTCTTTTTTATCATATACTGAGATATAGCACCCAAGAAAAAATCTGTACAAGGTAAGCTACCATATAGTGATGCAGAAAATGAGGTTGTTATCTAGGCCTTATGTTGCCATGGAAATTTTATGTTAATGGGAGATAGAGTTGACCAATCTGCCCAAGGCAGGATATGGTAGCAGGAGGTTGATGATATCAATGCTATCAGAGAGCATAGGAGAACCTACAGCCAGCTATAACACTGGGCAAGTGACATGATAACCTCTGTCTGCAGCAGGGCTACTACAATTGCTCAGAAGCAGGTGGCTATGGGTATGTGTGGTCTTGTTACTGAGTCACCACTAACTAAAACTGAGGAGTTCCTATCTACTATCAGAAATCCAGACAGCTTGGCAGAGGGTTCCATCAAAATACTTGATTTTGGTGCAGATGTGGACAACAGATCCCAGTGTGTCACAAGCAGACCTTCCAGGCATGCAAAAGGCAGGTGTCATTGTTATATCTTTATACACATATATCTAAGATGTCCGATACACACACACACACACACACACACATATATATATATATATATATATATATATATATATATATATATATATATAAACTAAGAAATGAACTTTGTGACAATAACAGCATTCAAAAAAATAGTAATTCACACCAACAACTCCGCTAAAGTACTACAAGAGTTGTTCATAGGTTCATAGGTTCATACTAGGCTATCTGCCCTAGGGCATTTATAAGCCTAGCCAGAGTGTGTTTGGCTTTCGTCACCCATTTTAAATTAATTTTGCTATGCCCTTTTTCGAGGTTAGTATACTGTGCCTCTGTCTAACAGTGACACAGAAGTGATACCCGGGGTAAACCTATGATCTCCCATCCACTCATCAAGATTCCTCTTGAAGAGAGTCAGTGAGGGACTCTACCTAACCTGGACTGGGATTTTATTCCAGAGTGAAGGGAGCCTCTGGGTTATGACTCTGTCCCTCCAGCATGTCCTATTTATTTCACTGCTGAGGTTCAAGTCTCTCGAGTGCATAGCTCAATGGGATTTGGATTTTCTGAGGTGCAGCATGTCCATTAATTCCGGGTTGGACATGGCTTTATACGTCAGGCACAGATCACCTCTGAGCAGGCGGTATGCCACTGAGTAGAGCTGGAGTTTCTTTAACCGGGAAGCATATGGCATCTGTTTGAGCCCTTTGATCCTCTTGGTGAGGTACTTTTGGGGTCTTTCCAGTTGCTGCAGGTGTCTGGTAATGTACATCCCAAAAGGGGCATTGTACTCAATTATGGGTCTGATGAGGGATGAGTAAAGAGGCACGATGACCTCCCCTGATCTAGATGTGAATCTCTTCATGATTAGGTGGGCTATATAAAATGTTTTTCTAACCACTTTGGCCACGTGGTTTTCAAATGAGAGATTGCTATCAACTTGGGTCCCTAGGTCCCTAATTACTTCTTCCGTACTTAATGGATTACCACCTATGTGGTAATTTGTGGGCACTTTGTTTTACCAAAGGGGATGACTATACACTTTTTGGCGTTTAGCTTGAGGCCATGGCTCTGGCACCAGTTGTCTGTTTCTATGAGGCCCTTTTGTAGGATGCTTGTGTCGGCTGGAGAGTCAATTATGGTGCCTAGTTTGCAGTCATCTGCGAACTTGGTCAGCCACAGTCCTTCCGTGTTAGCCTGTTGGTGTGATTTACTATTTTTTTTGAATGCTGTTATTGTCACAAAGTTCATTTCTTAGTTAAAATTTCTTCTCTTCGTTCAATTTTTTTTGAGTGCAGTTAATTTTAGTTTTATATATATATATATATATATATATATATATATATATATATATATATATATATATATAGATCTACTTCAGATGATCAAAGTTTTAAAACTTTGAATTTCATATGTCCGAGACCATATGATCAAAGTTTCAAAACTTCAAACACCTGGAAGAAAAAGAAAAACAAAACAAAGATTTTTTTCCTGCACATTTTTGCAGGGAGGCAAGTCCCCTGCATCACCCACATCCCCTGCTATTTAAATATACTAACTCTGAAATTGCACTACAGCAAGGAAAATGGAAAATTTCCCATTCCACGCTGTATGGAGATCTCTGTTCAGAACGTTTTAAGACTTCGATTATATGGTCTCGGCCATATGAAATTCAAAGTTTAAAACTTAGATCATCTGAAGGGAATATGTATATATATATATATATATATATATATATATATTTTTTTTTTTTTTTTAATTGGGAGAGAGAGAGAGAGAGAGAGAGACAACAGTATCTGTGAGTCAGAATACAGTCATACAGAAATAATAAAGTTAGTCATGGGTTTGGGGGGAAATCCAATTGTTCAATAATTCTTTTTTTAATGACAACATTTTTAATCTGCACTTCTGAAGGGGAGTTTTCTCTTTATCTTGCTTAATTTGTATTGCGATACGTAGCAGACATTTCCTTTCCATTCTTCACATACAGGCACATCTGGAATGCAGGCTTTCAGCATACCTGCACATGGTTAGCACATTTGTTTTTGTTAATGCTACATATATGGTAGACTCAGGTCTATAGGACAGTAATGTTTTTGTAGCTTTAGCATCTGTAATTATAAGGAAACATGCGATCAATGTTATTCTCCATTTTTCTGTTTGTTGTGTTGATTGTTTGTTATCAAAGGCAATCTTGAGAATGACACTCTAGAACTACAGCCAACTAATGTCAGAGTATCTACAGCCTCTGATGATGATGGTGATGAAGAGGTACAGTCTGGGGTGCAGAGGTTCAGTCTGATATTGAGGTTGTGAGTCGCACATCCCCTGCTCATGTTTCAGACACAGTCAGAATGTCTACATCTGCAGACCCCTGATATATGATAAATTGAGGTTGACATACTTGATCTGTCTAATGTGGTTACTCTGGTTGCAGAGCTGTCTAACTCTTCCACTAACCATCATGATGGCATGCTGCCACACAGGAGTGTTGATAGGGGCACAAGGAGGAAGCCTGCTGTCCACTCTCCTTTTGAAACTGATGTGTGATAAGGTGCCACCAAACATATGTGTTGGGATGTAGTAGAGGCACTGGCGCATTACTTATTGGCCTTGGAAGAGATAGTGTGACTACTAAATGTAATACATTTTTAACATAAGTGACTCTTGTAAACATGTGGACAACTCCTTAGGAGGAATGACACATTGGATCACACAGTTTCTGTGATGGAATGTCTTTTGAGGGAGGGTGGGCATCCACATGGCCAGAGAGCCACTTCATCTTCTATTGTTAGCAGATGTGGTATTGCAAGATCCTGCTCCTGCAGCGACACTACATCCATTGCTCCATCAGTGATTCCAGTGTCCAATTCCAGATGAGGAAAGCATGGGGTCATGGTTCAGGACATAGTTGTGAGGAGATCTCATCTAGAAAACATTGCTTACTTTCAAGTAGCACTCTGACTTATAGCCAGGATAGTGGACGTAGCAGTGCAACTCATGGCAGAGGTAGTTCCTGTGGTTGGGAGATGATGATGATGATGTTGAATTCTGAATTTGGTAGTCTACCACATCTGTGATACCAACATTTAGCCCTAGCTCAGTGCTTGATTGTATTCATGCAGCCACACATACGCACATTAAAAAAAATTCACTTGTCCATATCACTTCATACATATGCACACCATATAAACAGTACTGTTGAGTGTTATACATCTGTTGTTACTGGCACTGAATAGAGTACACTGTATATTGTGGAAGAATCATGTGTTTTTTACTTGTATACACACACACACACGTCTTTGTTGTCAGCATTGCCCTCCTAGCCCCCTCCTCCATTATGTGCACATGTCTTTGGGACTTAGGGTTGCATATATGTCTGATCACACAGTGGATAGCTAATGCTTGTTTATTCACCATATTGGATTTATCATTATGTACTGCAGAGCAAAAAATTGTTAATTTCTTGTTCCTAATCATCTGTGAATTATTGCTTCTATAATTGTTGAACCGTATTGTGTTTCAGTTACTATTGCCATTTCAGCAATGGAAGCATTAGGTACTTCAGTCTTGCTTCTTGGTATAGTTGTTCAAATAAGGGTATAATTGAACTGTTCCATACTCAATAGATGGAGGTCAAGTGAAATGCATGATGTACATTATTTTTCTAATATCTTAAGAAGAGATATTACTGACATAAATGTACACCTCAAAGAAATGTTCTGCTCCGGGATATATGGATATTTCCATATGACAGTAATAAGTTATATTTCCACACTTATCTTGTCATTACTACAGTTGCAGATTTTGTCCTTGAGGTTGTCCTTATCTGATGTTCTCATGGTTAAGTAAAGGTTGTGGAGTCACAGGCATCAATTTTGCTATAATTTTGCTATATGTATGCTAATGAAATCTTAGGATTTTACCTAGGCAGTGATTGTGTGTGCTATCCTTTGCCTCTTAGCCAGAGTCAGAGCATACTGTGCTACCCTCCATCTATCAGTGCCATCTGCAGCTGGTGGGTCTCCCTCAGACTCCTCATCTGTACCTGCTGCTTCTGGTCCTGCTTCTGGTTCTTGAAACTGTGACCTTGCCCCTTGCTGTCCTTGTTGAAGCTGTTTCCTGAGAATTATTGTGTAACATGGCACAGACTGTAAGTATTTCAGCAGATGTGCCTGTTTCATATTGCAATGCACCTCCTGATGTGTCTACACACCAAGACATTGGTTTGAGAACAGTAAACACACATTGTATGATATTTGTAGTTTTGACATGGGCCTCATTGTATCCTTGCTCACTGAGGTTGTGTGGGTTTCTCATGGCTGTCATGGAACTGGCCTCCAGTGCATAACCTGCATTCCTCACTAGATGCCTTGAGGTATGTCATCTCTAGTGAGTCATGGAAACTGCCTGGGTTACCTGCACAGACATTCTAGATGATCTCTTGGGCATTATGGATAACCTGACAGTTTATATAGAGTGGAATCCTATTCTGTTGATGTACCTTACCTGGGCTTTTATTTCTATGTGTGTGCAGTCTGTGGTCCCAACACTTCAGGGAAGTGTGCTAATGCATAGAATTCCTGCACGGTTCTTGCTGTCTTCTGTGGGGTTTGTGGGAAACAGATATCCTACCTTGCATGTATTAGCATTATATTTAAAAAATGATGTAATATTCTAGAGGAGGATGCCTGTGCTACCCCTAATATAGCCCCTGTGGGTCCCTGGAAAGTACCAGTAGCTAGTATACATAATGCTAAACATACTTTTCTTTCCATTCAGAAGTGTTCTCCATGATTTCCCTGTAGCCATAGGTGAGGGAGGCAGAGGTTGCATATTTCTTCCAGTGTTTCCCTGTCCACTCAGCATCTCTCAACAATTTCTGTTTCATGCAGTCCATGATAAGTCAAACACGGTATAAACACCCTTCTTCTTTTTCTCCATGGTCTGGCAGCAGCAATAGCAGCACTGTGATTTAAAGCCTGCTGCACGTACAGCATAACAATTCTAGCAAAGAAACACTAACATGTTATTTTTCTAACTGCAGTTATGCCTGTATTCCAAAGATGTACATGGCAAAACAACTAGAGTATTCATGATTGCTTTATAAGTTCATAAATATCTCAGCCGGGTTGGATTGGTTAATTAGCATGTACTCTGACTGTTTATTCTTTCATTGGCATATTCTGCTATTTACCTTTGGTAGCTCTACACATCATGTATAGCTGCTTAATAAATGCCAAATAGTGCTTTTTTGTAATGGTAGCTTAGTGTGCCACCAACAGAATTGCTACATTTCTTATAGCTGTTAATGAATCTAACACATACTCAAATACTCAATAAAAACAAGTAATTCTTCAAACATACTTGTCCAAAATACAAATGTCATCTAAAAATTTATAATAAAAGTTCCAGAAGTTCCTGATATGGGAAGAAGACATGTATTACATTTGTCACTGGTAAAGAATAGTATTAGAGAAAATATGGGTGCAAGCAACATCCATTGCTACCTCACTAATTTGACAATAATATTTACCATTAAAATAAATACAACTGTTATTCAAAATACATTCCATAAATAAGACTATTACTTTTAAATTAATCTTATTCAAAAATTGTAGAACACTTATAGGTTTTGTAAACCATTCAAGACCAATATTTTGAGGTACAACTGTAAAAATATCAGCGATATTAGTTGTAATTAAACAAATTACATGAAAATAATTCAGGCATACTTTTCTCCAAATATGCCAAGTGTCTTTTATCAAATAGTCATAAACACCCATAAATTGTTTGCATTTGTATTTGATATAAATTGTGAAGGGGAGGGTGATCCTCCTTTATAGACAATAATGCATACTGGGGGATCCAAAACACATTTGTGAATCTTAGGAATTTTGAATATACTTTGTGCCACAGGGTTTTCGGCTAGTAAAAATTCATGAACTTTAGAAAAAATTCATGTTGCATTAGTGAATCACATAAAATACAATTTTTTTTTTCTGCTAAGCTATGTTAACCTCATTTTTTGATGAAACTAAATACACATCTGTGTTACCTAACAAATCCAGCCTGTGAAAGTGATCAGTCTCATTCATTATAACAAGACCTCCACCCTTATCTGTTCTCATAATCATGCCTGTCAAGACTGATCCATATTTAACAAGTTGTTTATAAATATCAGCCTCACAAAGTTTCTCAAATAAAAAAGTAACTGGATTATTTGTGTGCTGAAATAGACTCCTTCTTTTAACAGATTGTTCAGCACTACATGTGTTAACATCACATTAATCAAAATACAACACCAAGTCAAGTTTTCTATAAAATACTTTCAGTCTATTAGTGTTTGCTATATGATTCTTTTCGGTAGGGATAAAAGTCAATCCTCTTTTGAATAAATAAAAAAACTGGCAATATCTCAAAAAATGTAATTAAATATATTATTAAAGTCATTATTTGTGAGCAAAATGGTACCTTTTAATTCAATGTTCAAAATTAAAGTTGAGCATTCCATCTCACACTGTTGTGACATCTGCTTCTGTGGTAAAATAAGATTTGACCTCTGTATTTCTTATCCCTAAGGGATTTCATCTATTTATTGGATGGACTATCCAACCATTTCAGTCGTGGAAAATCCTTGTCATTCATGGCTAAAAATGTTTTCCTGTTGACTTGTTTGTAGGCCATTACAAGAATAACTATCATTATCTTGAGATAAGTTAATGTGTATAGAGAGAGATTGGGATATACCTCTCCTTCCTCATATTCCACACTGTCTAGCTGTATCTTCTTATATTTACATGTTTTTATTTAATCACTCACATTATCAGCTTTTTTAAAAACACTGTTGTACTTGCAGCCATTCATTTTGAAAATGAGATTTTTAATTGTATTGTCCAAATGCTGAACATCTTTTGTTATTTCTTCATGTTCTTTCTTACTGTTTTGGTAAGTACTGACATAAGCTCACAGCCATGTCTATTGAACTTTTCTGTTAATTTACTGAACAACAAAGAATTCTTTTAAGTCTAGCTGGGTAATTCCAGTACCTTAAATCGCTCAGAATATGTTTGAGTTGTACACTTTCCATAAAACTGGCATTCTCAAACTACAATAACTGAAGCTTAGATATTTTATTTTCAAACTCATCCATATTATCAGATATAGTGTGCCCTAAGTGTGTACATGGCACCCTAAATGAAGTATCCTTATGTATCCATTTAGATGTAGAATTTTTTTCTGGTAAATTGATTTCTGCTGTATGAATGGGTATTGTATTTACATACTCTCACAAACTGTGTGCGTTGTCATGAACAGTCACTGACACTGAGTGGTTAGTTGATTTGCCATTAAACTAAGACACTATTACGTCTGTGAGTTGATGAAAAAGAAGTTTTAAGTCACCAGTCTTAGGAGGTAAAATTAATAAAGTTCCGCTGAGCGCCAAACAGCTCAGGAAATGAGATCATGAGAATGGGTAGGTAGAGCAACACAGAATCAATATAATAACCTGACACAAACTGAAAAACCAGTAAGGTTCTGTAGTTTGGGGACTGCTATAACAGTTAAGGTGTTTACTTCATAAGTACAATGTTTGAGTCTCACCTTTGGGAAATTGGCTAGGCTTAAAATGGCCCACAAGGGCAGCCAGCCTAGTACTAACCTATGAACCTGTGAAAAACACTACACAAGTCTGCTCCCAATAATAGCACTGCTTTATTTAGCAATTTGAAGTATGATGCAATGACTGGAGTGGCATATAATAATGATGATGCTGTCAAGGCTGAAAGACAGTTGAGTGCAGAGAATGTAATATCTATTATTCAACTCAGTTAAAAATGTGAGATTTAGATTATTTGTGTGGTATTTTCCAGCACCAAAATTTAGATGCATAACTGAAACAATAGCAGGGCAAATTGCAAATGAGATTATGGAGGAATGCCTGTTGATCTATCACTGCAATTACCCTTTGGAAAGATTTTGTGGTCAAGGACAGATGGTTTGGTAAGGATAAGCTGCAGTTATGGCAGCTGGGAAATATGTTTTGTGATCTAAGATTTCATGGTTTGCTAAATATTTTTAAACCCAGAGACTAGGTTGAAATATGGGGTAATCAAATAAAATAATAGCATAACATTCTTCTTATCTAATGCTAGAATTCTAAATCATAAGCTAGCAGATTTAGAAGTTAGAATTACTGAAGAAGGATGTGATATTATTCTTATTTTGGGACCATGGTTTAGTGTCAAAAATAAACTACTACCTATACCTGGGTATCAAATACTCAATAAAAGCAAGTAGCACTTCCAACTTACTAGTCTAAAATACAAATGTCATCTAAGAATTTACAGTAAAAATTCCAGACCTTCCTGATATTTGAACAGGGCATATGTTACTTTTCCTACTGGTAAAGAATAGTATTAGAGAAAATAGGGGTGCAATCAGCACCCACTGCTACCTCACTAAGGTGGGGGGTGTTTCTATATTCATAACCAGTGAGTTCATATCAAATGTGACCTCTATGTCCTGTGGTACAAAAAGTTATGACATAGTATTAGCTCGTCATGCACCTAAGTTACGTTTGAATAAGAATACCTGGCTAAAACAAGCCATTAAAATCATTCCATTGACAAATCTGATATGCAGTGGGTGACAAGAATGTACTTGGGGTGGATTGAAATATATCAACAACAAAATCAATGCTAGTGAATAGCAGAACAACAATTTAGCAAGTAATTACAAGCAAATAGTGCAAAACCCTACAAAACCTGATAACATCCTTGATTTTGTTTTGGTGAAAGAATCTATGAAATTTATAAGTGATCAAGTTGTGAAGGCTACCAGCCCAGCCACTAGTATTTTGTAAATAATTCTATGTTGTTTGTGAATAGTAATATGATTTGTGCTTGGGGCGGCCAGGATGGTGCAGCGGTTAGCGTTGCTGCCTCACAGCAAGTGGTTCTCCAGTTCGATTCTCAGCTGGGGTGCCTTCTGTGTGGAGTCTGCATGTCCTCCCCATGGTCGCATGGGTTTCCTCTGGGTGCTCCGGTTTCCTCCCACATCCCAAAGACATGCAGTATGTGAATTGGGCACTCTAAATTGGCCCTAGGTGTGAGTGTGTGCATGTGTGTGCCTTCTGTGGAAGGTTGGGCGCCGGGATGGCAACTCGACACCTTAAAAAAACTCCCCTGCCAATCATGAGCAGACAGATGATCCACTGTGGTGACCTCTAACCGGGAAAAAGCTGAAAGAAGAAGAAGAATATGATTTGTACGCTTGCCTTAGAAATGTAAGAAAATTTATGTTCTGTACTAAGCTTCAAGATTGTAACCACAGTGCACCCTGCTGGAAAAGAGCAGAAATGTGTATAATCTACATGCCTATGCAAATGTATGTGTTCATAGGTTCATAGGTAGGTACTAGGCTATCGATCCAAGGGCCTACGTAAGTCTAGCTAGCAAGGTTCCATAGCTTACGCCACCCAAGAAAGGTATTTTCCTGTGCCAGTGTCCAGCGGAGACACAGTAGGGGTGTATTTCCTATTTCCCATCCACTCATCAAGATTTTTCTTGAAAAGTGCTAATGAAGAACTTTGCTTGACATAGATGGGTAGCTTGTTCCAGAGTATAGGAAGTCTCTGGGACAGGAATCTATCCCTCCAGTGTGTCCTGTTTATTGTGGTGACAAGGTTTAAGTCCCTAGAGCGTGTAGCTCAGAGGGATTGGGATTTCTTTAGGTGCAGCATGTCCAACAGCTCTGGGTTTGACATAGCTTTATATGTTAGGCAGAGATTACCTTGGAGTAGGCGAGGTGCTACAAAGTAAAGCTGGAATTTTTTGAGGTTGTCTGTATAGGGCATTTGTTTGAGGCCAGTAATCCTCTTTGTGAGGTACTTCTGTGGCCTTTCCAGCTGCTGCAGATGTCTTGTGAGGTACATTCCAAAAGGGGTGTTGGACTCTATAATGGGTCTAATGAGTGACAAGTAGAGGGGAACGATGACCTCTTTTTTCCTGGATGAGAACCTTTTCATGATGAGGTGTGCCATGTAGAAGGACTTCCAGACTACTGTGGTGATGTGACTATCAAAGGAGGGACTACTGTCCACCTGTGTCCCAAAATCTCTTATCACGCATTCGGTGTTAAGTAGATTGCTGCCTGTGTGGTAGTTCATGGGTATAGAGTTTTTACCAAAGGGGATGACACTGCACTTTTTGATATTGAGCTTGAGGCCATAGCTCTGGCACCAGAATCTGTCTCAGTGAGGCCCTTCTGTAGGATGTCCACATCATTTGGGGACTTGACTATGGCTCCTAGTTTGTAGTCATCTGTGAACTTCATTAGCCAGAGGCCTTCTGTGTTAGCCTGTACTTCAGAGAAGTAGATACAAAACAGGAGAGGTCCCAGGACGGAACCCTGTGGTACTCCACTTGTCACTGCTTTGAGGTCAGATTTGGAGTCTGCAATTTTTACAGTGTGGGTTCTGTCAGTGAGCCAGTTGGCAACCCTTCTTGTGACATTGGGATTTATACCTAGTTTAGTGAGTTTAGCTATAATTCCAGAATGGGGGATGGTGTTGAAAGCCTTGGTGAGGTCAAGATAAGCTGTGTGAACCACCTTACCCTCATCCATGGCTTTGGTGACTGCCTCAAAGAAGTCAGTCAGGTTCAGGAGACATGATCTGCCTTTCACAAACCCAAACTGGCTGGGATCCAGAGTTTGGAGATTACCAATGTCTTTATTTATGAGTTCCATGATGATATGTTCCATGGCCTTGCAGACCAAGCTATTGTGTTGATGGTAAAGGCTGGAATATAAAGATTTAACTTGCAAATCTCTAAGAAAATAAGTGGAAATTCTTTATGACTCTGTTATCTCTGTTTCAGCTCAAAGCAGACACAATGTCTAGAGTTGTAGGCTTTCCTATTGTCTGGAAACAGAGGTAATTGCAGGTTTCAATGTAAAGGTGTTTAAAAGATTAATGACTTCCAGTTTCAGGCAAGCGTTTAAGAGATAAGTGTCAGCTTCTAAGAGGTAAGTATTTTTCATAGAGACATGTTAAATTCTATTGGTATCTGTTTAGCCTGGGAACTAAGGCAGAGGTGACAAGAATAATGCCATCTAGCTAATGCAGGAGTTATGTATATTATTAATTTAAGAACTATCGTTCAGAAAAAGTCAGTGCATTTTGTATCTTGTTCTGGACCTGTAAACATCTCACCAGCACTTGGCTTGTTCTTTAAGTAACACAGAGATCATAGTATTTCTCTTAGAGATAGATAGGAAATAGTAAGATCAGTCTAGATGTTTTCTGTATTTATATGAGACTGTCCTACAATGTTGTTTCAAAATATTTCCTGTGATTCTTAACTCTGTTGTCACTGTATTGGGTTATTGAGTATTGTCTTGTTCGGTTATTATTTATTATTAAATATATTTAAACCTTTTAACTGTGGCTGGTTTTGTTTAGAGATATTTAAGCTCTTAGGTACTTGCATGTATTTGGTAACACTGTACTAGCCACTCCTAAATAGCCTTCAAGTCTTGGACATACTTTCCATTTGAACATTAGTGACATTGCACGGTACAATTGGTCACCCTTTTTAAGGGCCTTATGGCAGCTGATAAGTAGTGGTTGGTGGGAGGTGGCACCACCGTATAGTCTGGGCAGAAGGAGGCATAGCTAGTGAACCTGTGCCAGCATTCCCAGGAGTGTCAGTGTGTTTGTATATAAATCACATCTCAATGTGTGTGTGTGTGTGTGTGTGTGTGTGTGTGTGTGTGTGTGTGTGTGTGTGTGTGTGTGTGTGTGTGTGTGTGTGTGTGTGTGTGTGTGTGTGTGTGTGTGTGTGTGTGTCAGCTATTTGGGCAGGGGCAAGAAGCACTGGTTGGACAGAGAGGGTGCTGGAGGTTTTGGATTAACCACTCGGCTGAGATCTTAATCCTATAGCTGTGCCAGTGGGGAGCCTTATTGGGGATTTGGAGAAAGAGAGAAAAAACATTCCCAGACTGACTGTGATCTCTGTGTGCTCTTAAGGTAAATTGTACTTTACTGTGTGTATACCTGTCATCCTCCCAATGTGCACATCCTTCACTGGTGTTAGTGGTGAGGATTGAGGCTCCTTGATTACTGGGTCAGTGCAGGGGCATCACATGTTAATTATTTGGCAGTGGTGGGATAGCCACATCACATATTAATTGGCTTGTAGTGGTGTGGTTATTGAATTCCTGTAGCTTGTGTACAGTGATCACTGAAGGTGTTTGTACAGCCATGCAGTGAACATTCAGAGTTCATATCACAATTGTTTTATTTATTTTTTTTTTTTGTTAGCTTATTTAGTCAGGGAGAGCAGGCAAGCATGTCAGCAGTGGAGAATGGCAAGCTGACATGGAGCCAGTTGGCTGAGATGTGCCAGGCTAAAGGACTGGTGAATGCCAACCAAACTAAGGCAGACATGATTGCAGCTTTAGTCACAGCTGCATCAGCGAATAGCAACCAGGAGAACAATCAGACTGGCCATAGGGATGTGCAACTCTCAGAGAATGGACAGCTCAACTTTTCCACAGAGGACTTAAAAATCCATCTGGAGTTAAAGAGACTTGAGGTAGAGGCCAAGCATTTGGAAATAGAGGCAGCAAAGAGACTGAGGCATCTAGAGACTGAGGAAAATGTGAAACTGCTATGCCTGGAAGCTGAGGAGAAGGAGAGGCAGAGGCAACATGAAAAGGAGATGCTGACTCTTAGCCAGAGTCATAGAGGCAATAGGGAAGAGAGTAACTGAACCACAAAAGCAACAAAGGTCAGTAAATTTCTTCCACAATTTACAGAGGAGGATAATTTTGATAGTTCATATGTTTGGGATGGTATGTAAACAGTATAATGTTGACCAAGGGCACTGGGTATGACTACTGACCCCCTTACTCCATGGTAAAGCTGTAAATGTTCTATCTAAACTGTCTGATAATGACATTTTAAATTATAATGCTGTAAATGACTGCTAGAATTTTGTAAGCTAACACCTGAAGCTTATAGGAAAAAGTTTTGTTAGCTTAGATGCAAGGCAGATGAAAGTGTGTGTGAATATGTTGCTGAACTGAGTACTTATTTTCATAGGTGGGTGAGTGGATGTCAGGTCACTACTTTTGAAGGGCTGTCAGACCTTTTGGTGAGGGAGCAAGCCCTTAGCACTTTGCCTGAGGACATGAGAATCTGGTTAGCTGATGGACAATGCTTTACTGCAGATGAGTTGGGGAAGAAGGGAGACCTATACCTAGATGTCCATGGAGGCAAGGTGGGGAACAAAAGGTGAGAGAGCCAGTAAGTGGGAATGACAAAATGCCAACAGTAGGTTGTCTTGAGACAACAAGGGTACCAAACTACCAACCTGTAGATGTCTTGATAGTGAAGGATTTTTGATAATGCAGTACCATGTGCAGATGCAGTTACATGCCATCAAGCTTGGAGACAAGCATGTTGGTCTCGTAGCCTGGGGAGACCCAGACAGACTGCACACTTGCAGCCAGGACTGGTGAGGTGGTTACTTCAGGGAAGCAGTGAGACTGAAGGTGAGCCAGAGCTGCTTGTGGGTACTTATTTTTCCTTAGACAGAGTGACTGCAAGGGCAGATGTGAGTAGTAGTACCCAGGCTGACAGTGAGGCACTGCTATCAGAGGATACCAGACTTCCTGTGGAAGGGGAGCTGGGAAGGGTTACACAAAGAGAGTTGAGACAGACTCAGCTCTCAGAATCTACATTACAAGGCCTGAGAGAGGTAGATAGTGAGGCACCTGATTCTGAAGGGAAGGGGGAATCCGCATACAGGGACAAATGGTTACGTATAGAGAATGGACCCTGAGGGAGGGCTAGAGGGTGAGAGAATACAGCAGTTGGTAATGCCTAGAGCCTACCATCTAGCACTTTTAGCCATAGCCCACGATATTCCCTTTGCAGGTCATATGGGCATAAAATGTACAAAGAGATGTTTTATGGAGACCTTCTATTGGCCTGGGATTTCCAGAGATGTAACAGGGACCTGTGAGCAGTGCCAAAAGGTAGACAAGGCAGGAGACAAGATGAAAGTTCCTTTGATAACTTTGCCTGTGATGGAGGAGCCATTTCAGAGGGTAGCTATGAATATTGTGAGGACTCTGAGTACTCCAAGTTCCACAGGGAAAAAGTATATCCAAGGGGTAAAAGATTATGCTACCACATACCCTGAGGCAGTGGCTCTGTCCTCCATTGAGGCAGAAAGTTGGCAAATGCTTTGTTAGAGATTTTCTGCAGGGTAGGTTTTCCAAAAAAAAAATATTGACTGACAGAGGTGTCAATTTCATGTAAGACCTGCTAGCTTGTCTGTGGAAGTACTGTAGGGTGAAGCACCTAAAGACCACCCCCTACAGTCCCCAGACTAATGGCTTTATTGGGACGTTAAACTCTACATTCAAGACCATGCTACATGCTTTTGCAGACCAGTTGAAGAAGGACTGGGACAAATATTTGCCCCATCTGTTGTTTGCTTACAGTGAGGTTCCACAGAAATCCATAGGTTTTCCACCCTTTGAGTTGCTGTATGGACATAGGGTGAGTGGACCTCTAGATTTAATTTGAGATGAGTGGGAAGGTGAGTGTGAATCCCACAAGGAGTCTGCTGTCGCATATGTTCTAAACCTCAGGACATGGCTCGGGGAACTCATGGGTTTGGCCCAAGAGAACCTGGCAGATGCCCAACAGCAGAAAATATCTGGTATGACAGGAATGCTCGAGCTAGAGAGTATGCTGTAGGGCAGCAGGTAATGGTTCTCATTCCTGTCAGACACAACAAGCTTCAGGCAGCTTGGGAGGGACCCTACAAGGTGTTAAGGAAGGTCAGTGATGTTAACTACATTAACTACATGGTAGAACTGCTAGGCAGGGGCACAACTTGCACCATGTTAACATGATGAAACCTTACCATGATAGGGAGGCCCTTCTGCTGAGTATTTGCAGTGGATTGCAGGAAGTGTCTGAAGGGGATCTGTTGACTGATCTCCTCAATGAGGCTCGGACTGACACCTCAGTGGAAGGGGTAGCAATGTCCCAGCATCTATCTCCTACCCAGGTTCAAGAAATCCAAGCAGTGTTACAGGAGTTTGGGGACTTGTTTACTGTGAAACCAGAGTGCACCCACCTTGTGCAGCACCCTCTGGATACAGGACCCCAAGGGCCGATTAAGCAGGCTCCTTATAGGATGCCTGAAAGAGTCAAACAGACTCTGAGAGAGGAGATACAGGAAATGTTGGAACTAGGGGTAATTCAGGAGTCCAGCAGTCCCTGGACCTCCCAAGTGGTGCTGGTACCAAAAAAGGATGGCAGCACCAGATTCTGTGTGGACTACAGGATATTAGATAGTCACACAGAGTCAGATGCTTACCCCATGCCTAGGACAGATGAAGCCCTAGAGCAGCTGGGTGAGGCTAAGTATCTTACCACCATTGATCTTCTCAAGGGTTACTGGCAGGTGCCCTTGACTCTCAGTGCTAGAGACAGGTCACCCTTTGTGACTCCTTTTGGCTTGTATGATTTCACAAAAATGCCCCTTTGGGATGAAAAATGCCCCAGTGACTTTTCAGAGACTGGTAGATCATATCCTAGCAGGAGCAGAAAATTTTGCCCTTACTTACCTAAGTGATATTGCCATCTGCAGCCATTCATGGCAAGAGGACCTTCAGCATGTCAGGGAGGTGCTGGGCAGACTGCAAAGGGTGGGGTTGACCATTAAGACCAGCAAATGTCAGGTGGGTGTTTCAGAGGTCTCCTACCTGGGACATACAGTGGGCAGTGGTAAGATCAGGCCAAAACTGGCCAAAATGGAAGCCATTCAGGCATGGCCTACACCTGTTACCAAAAAGCAGGTGATGGCATTTTTTAGGGACAGTAGGGTACTATAGAAAGTTTGTCCTCAATTATAGTACTATAGCTGCTCCCCTCACAGACCTGACAAGGAAAAACAGGCCAGATAACGTAGTGTGGACCCCAGAATGTGAGCAGGCATTCCAGAAGCTTAATGGATCTATGGGAGGCCCTCCTGTGTTAGCCAGTCCAGATTACAGCAAATAATTTGTTGTGCAGGTGGATGCTTCAAACCATGGGGTGGGGGCTTTACTTAGCCAAATTTCTTCAGAGGGAGAAGAGCACCCAGTGATTTATCTCAGTTGTTTGCTCCACCCCAAGGAGGAATGCTATGCAGCTGTAGAAAAGGAATGTCTAGCCATAGTGTGGGCACTGCAGAAACTTCAGTCTTATCTGTATGGAAGAAAATTCACTGTAGTTACAGATCACAATCCCCTAACATGGTTACATTGAGCCAGCCAGCATAATGCCAATTTGCTAAGGTAGAGCATGAGGTTGCAAGCATATGATATGACAGTGCAGCACCATAGTGGGGTTAGCAATGCCAATGCAGATGGGCTGTCAAGACATGGAATTGGTTAAGGCATTTCCAGATAGACTCAACCCTCTCAAGCAACGTCTCTCAAGGGTCACTTGAAAAACTAGCTTGAGTTCTCATGACGGGGGGATTCTGAAGGCTACCAGCCCAGCCAGCTAGAATTTTGTAAATAATTCTATGTCATCTGCGAATAGTAATATGATTTGTATGCATGCCTTAGAAATGTAAGAAAACTATATGTTCTGTACTGAGTTTCAAGATTGTAACCGCAGTGCACCCTGATGGAAAAGAGCAGAAATGTGTATAAACTACATGCCTATACAAATGTATGTGTTGATGATAAAGGCTGGAATATACAGAGCTAACTTGCAAACTCTAAGAAAATAAGTGGAAATTGTTTATTACTCTGTTATCTCTGTTTCAGCTTAAAGCAGATCCAGTGTCTACAGTTGTAGGCTTTCCTATTATCTGGAAACAGAGGTAATTGCAGGTTTCAAACGTAAAGGTGTTTAAAAGTTTTATGACTTACAGTTTCAGGCAAGCTTCTAAGAGATAAGTATTTTTCATAAAGACATGTTAAATTCTTTTGGTATCTGTTTAGCCTGGGAACCAAGGCAGAGGTGACAGGAATGATGTCATCTAGTTAACCCACCAGTAATGTGTATTATTAATTTAAGAACTATCTCTCAGAGAAAGTCAGTGCTTTTTATATCTTGTTCTGGGCTGGTAGACATCTAACCAGCACTTGCCTTGCTCTGTAAGTATGACATAGATCATAGTATTTCTCTTAGAGGGATATATAGGAAATAGGAAGATCAGTCTAGATATTTTCTGTATTTATGTGAGACTGTCCTGCAAAGTTGTTTTAAAATATTTCCTGTGATTCTGAACTCTGTTGTCACTGTATTGGGTTAGTGAGTATTGTCTTGTTCTGTTATTATTTAGTATTAAACATATTTAAACCTTATAATTGTGGCTTGTTTTGTTTAGAGATGTTTAAGCTCTTAGAGTACTTGCATGTATTTGGTGACACTGTACCGGCAATTCCTAAAAAGCCTTCAAGTCTTGGACACACTAACCATTTGGACATTAGTTACATTGCACAGTAGAATTGGTCACTGTTTGGAAGGGCCTTATGGTATCTGATAATTATGGTTGGTGGCAGGTGGTACTACCATATAGACTAGGCAGAAGGAGGTATAGCTAGTGAACCTGTGCCATCCTTCCCCAGGAGTGTCTCTTTATTTGTATATAAAACAAATCTCAAATTGTGTGTGTGTCAGCTACTTGGGAAGGGACACAAAGCACTAACTGGACAGAGAGGGTGCTGGAAGTTTTGGATTGACCACTCGTCTGAGATCTTAACGCTATAGCTGTGCCAGTGGGGAGTCTTATTGGGGATCTGAAGAAGGAGGAAGAAACCAGCCATGACTGAATGTGATCTCTGTGTGCTCTTAAGGGAAATTGTACTTTACTGTGTGTGTACTTGTCATCTTCCCAATGTGCACATCCCTTACTGGTGTTAGTGGTGAGGATTGAGGCTCCTTGATTACTGGGTCAGTGCAGGGGCATCACATATAAATTGTTTGGCAGTGGTGCGATAGCCACATGTTTTTATTGAAAACTTAAATGTGAACTAACTGAAAGATCCCAGGAAGTTATTTAACAGAGGAAATTTTGTTTGCTAGTATCATGCCTGATATAAAAGTTTGTTAATGGGAGATAGAGATGGAGAATAAGGATATTAAAGTATGCTATGAAATATTATATAATTATATTAGTGATCTCACTGAAAAATATATACCATTAGGTTAAAGAATAAGTCAGGCTAGAAAGGTCATTTTATGGTAGACAAGGCAGCTGACACCATTAAGAATTAAAAAGAAACATCTTTGGAGAGTTATGAAGAGCTATGTCCGAATCCAGACCAGTAACGAGTGGTGTGCCTCAGGGCTCTGTCCTGGGGCCCCTCCTGTTTGGCATATACTTCTCAGAAGTACAGGCAAGCATGGAAGGGCTGTGGCTGACTAAGTTTGCAGATGACTGCAACCTGGGTGCTATAATAGAGTCTCCGGCTGACATGGAGATCCTCCAGAAGGGCCTAAATGAGACTGATGCATGGTGTCAAAGCCATGGTCTCAAGCTAAATGCAAAAAAATGTGTAGTAATCCCCTTTGCAAAAAACAGAGTACCCACAAACTACAACATAGGAGGTAATCCCCTGAAATCTGAAGAAGAAATAAGGGATCTAGGGACCCAAGTAGATAGTCAGCTTTCCTTTGATAACCATGTTGCCAAAGTGGTTAGAAAATCCTTCTATGTGACCCATCTGATCACAAAAGGGTTTGCATCAAGATCTAAGGATGTAATGGTGCCCCTCTACTCTTCCCTCATCAGACAATGCACCAATTGGAATGTACCTGGCTAGACATCTACAGCAGCTGGAGAGACCACAAAGGTACCTAACCAAGAGGATTACTGGCCTCAAACAGTTGCCCTATGCAGCATGATTGAAAAAGCTAAGACTGTTTTCTGTTGCATACAGCTTTCTCAGAGGCGATCTCTGTCTAACGTACAGAGCCATGTCCAACCCAGAATTGTTGAACATGCTCCATCTTAGCAAAACCAAATCTACTCGAGCTATACGCTGTAGGGATATAAACCTTAACACAACAATGAATAGAACATGCTGGAGGGATAGATTCCCTTTGCAGAGACTTCCCTTACTATGGAACAGGGTCCTGATCTACATAACACAGAGCCTGTCACTATCACTCTTCAAGAGGAACCTTGATGAGTGGATGGGTAACAGAAAGTTCACACCGGGGATCACACCAACAGCACTACTATATAGGGGCCAAGGGTACTAGCTGCTAGTACATGGGTTTAGGGAACTACTAAAGGGGCGGTAAATACCGCACAACATGGCTGGGCTAATATGTGCCTTCGGGCAGATAGCCCAGTACCAGCCTATGAACCTATAAGATGTTCCCTAGTGAAAATAATACATTTCAGGTTTAAACTCCCAGTTCAGAAAGGAAGTTTGTTGGTGTAAAAGTAATTATGAAGCTGAGCTAAGCAGAGTGTACTAAGAGTAACAACAAGGCCTTGTTCAAACACTTAAGGCATTATGGCAAAGATGGTACTAATAATTTTAGCATTACAGTGGGAGATGTTGTAACTAATCCAGACAGTTTGGCAAATATGTTTTGCTAAGACATCTTTTGAAATGTCACAGAACTTTAGCCCAGTTGTAAAGAAAAACAGTTTATCTGATTGCCCTATTATAACTGAATATAAGATACAGGAGGTACTAAACACAGTAAAACCAAATTCTGCTGCTAGCATTGATGGGCTAAGTAGTTTCTTTTAAAGTAATGTTTTCAGGGATTTGGTACCATGCCTCACCAACTTATTCCAGCTTTCTCTGACCTCCTGTTGTTATGTTCCATAGAGTTGGAAAAAGGCAATTGTGATACCAATACTGATCTTCATTCAGCTGATGGCTATAGACTAATCAGTTTAATAAAAGCTTTAAAAGGCTCCTTTGTAAGTTATTGCCAACCAGTACTAGAATGAAGATAGATATTCATCGGCATTGGTTCATTGAAGACTGCTGTTATCAAACCAATCTGCTTAACTTTTATTAAAGTGAAGTACATATAATGTATTTAGGACTGTCCTCTGAAGTTGTATATCTGAATTTTACTAAAATATTTGACACTGTGCATGCTGAGATATTAGAAGCCATGATGTCTCTAAAATTTAATACATTTATGATAAATGAGACTGATAATTGGTTAAGAAGGAGAAGCAATTGTTGGATTAGAAATGGCCTTTCAGAGGAAGTGGGTTCCTCAAGGAAGTGTGTTGGGGCCACTATTGTTTGGTATGTTTATTTTCAAATTCCCTAATAATCAGTCAATTTGTGTAAGCAAATTCACTTACAAAACCAAGACAGGGGCTGTGATTACTAACATCAATGATCAGAAAAGGTTGCAAGAATTTTTAGAAACAATGTTAGAATAGACTAATATGATGAGGTTTATTGCAAAAATGTGCAGTTATGCATTTGATGAACATGATCTTAAACAACCTTATGCACCGGATATCAGATTAATACCAATAGGTAAGGATGCAATAGATTTGAGAATGACAATTGATTCTGATTTAGGATTTGACAAACATATAAATAATATATTACAGACGTATTACCTGTTAATGAAGGACATCTTGGAAAATAGTGGAACTAGACAGGCTACAGTGGTTCCCTATTATATGATCGAAGATGCATTCTTTCAAATGAGTCTTGATCGAACTTGAAAGCACAAAACGGCAAAATACTGAAATGGTGTATGAGCAAATTCTTTCCCTGGGAAAGAAATTGCTTGGCTGCCTTCATTATTTTGCCATTTTTGTCACTGTAGTATGATCTCGGAGTTGGTATATTTAAGTAGGGGTTGGGGGTGTGGGAGTGAAGCCCCTCCCTCACTTTATGTAATGTTTTAAAGTTTTTTTTTTTTATTTTTTGGAACAGCGATTATTTTTCCCTGGGAAAAAAAATCTCTGTTCTAAGTGTTCGGGATTGTAAGCTTTCGCTTACATAGGTATCGATAAATCAGCGTTTGCTTTTTTAAGCGTTCGCTGATTTAATATGGACCCGCTACAGTTCCCCCTTTATAAATCACTTATAAGACCAAGTATGCAGTATTGTGCATGCTACTATATGTATATACATGATATATACATATATGGATTCACTTCAGAATGCCAAATTTCCGAAACATCGAATTTCATATGATAGAGACCATATGATTTATGTTTCGGAATATCGGCATTCCAAAACAAATCCAAAATAAATCCACAAATTCACAGCAGCTTCAACTCCACACAGCTTTTCCAGCGAAACAATAAAGCCAGGAACAGCATGTAAACTTTTAATCACGATTTATTGAAGTAAAAACCAGCTGCAACCAACATAAATGCTCAACAGTACGTTTTCTTTTATACAGCACTTCCTCAGATGTGTGCTGTACCTTTCCATAAGTCTTTTATACTTATTTGTAGGGCTGAATCAATTAATTAGCCAATCAAATTCTAATAAAATCCTTTGTACAAAACCATTTATATCTAATAATATATGATCACTATTCAATTTAAGATTTTATTATACAAAAAAGAAGACATATTCACATAAAGCACATATTAAAATCTAAAACTTTTATGTGTTAAAAGTTTCCGTGCTGTTCCTGGCTTTATTGTTTCGCTGGACAAGCTGCTTCTTTTTTGTTTTACAAATCCAAAATAAAAAAAAAAAAACATCTTTTTAAATGATTCTGCAGAGGAGCAACCCACTACTTAAATATACTAACTCCAAGATCACACTACAGTGAGGAAAAGGGAAGTCTCCCATTCTGCGCTCTATGCAGACTTCCGTTCAGAATTTCAAAGTTCTAAAACTTCGATCATATGGTCTCGACCATATGAATTTCAAAATTTTAGGATTTTGAGATTCTGAAGGGAACCTAAATATATATATATATATATATATATATATATATATATATAGATAGATATATATATATATATATATATATATATATATATATAGATATATATATATAGATATATTTGTGGATCTACTTCTAAATCTTGAAGTTTCAAAACATCAAACAGCTGTGTCCAGAAGATCAAAGTTTTGCAACCTCGAAAACGAAATAAAAATAATAAATAAAAACAATTTTATTTTTTGCATTTTTGGACCCCCACACCCCCTGCTAAATAAATATACCAACTCCGAGATCGCACTACAGGGAGGAAAACAGTAAATATCCCATTCCACACTGTACAGTGATCTCCATTCAAAGTGTTTGAAGTTTCAAAACTTTGATCTTATGGTCTCAGGCATATGAAGTTCGAAGTTTTGAAACTTTGAGTTTCTGATGGGGATCTATATCTATATCTATATCTATATCTATATCTATATCTATATCTATATCTATATCTATATTTATATCTATATCTATATCTATATCTGTATCTATATCTATATACATAACTTAAGTAAATATATTTTATGAAAAAAATAGCCAATATCTGAATTAATTTGTATGCAATGTATGAAAACAAGTGTTATCATTATAGAATGTTATGGAGAAACATAATTCATAATGCACTACAATGTCATACAACAGTTCTTTAAATATAAAACAGCGGCATAGGCTTTTGGATAAATCAGCAAAGATTCAATTTAATTGTGTAAAAATATAACAGAACACAAAAAGCTTTCCTTTGCAGAGCAATCTCTCTACTAACATCACAAGAATTTAGCTATGGTTCATAGGCTTGTAGGTCAAAACAAGGTTAAGGATCCAGAGGACCATTTGCAGCCTAGCCACATGCTCCCTCACTGAAATTACCAAGAAACGGACTATTACCATAACCCAGCTAAATACACTAATTGCAAACTGGTTAACATAATTACTTCAGCAAAACATGTCAGAGTTCTTCAAGTTGGACTACAAAAATATATACTTGGTGCTGCAGTAATGACGTCACTGTTAAGGTCAGTAATTATGGTAACATGAGACATGGCAAAAACAATATAAATTATAATTATGAAATTGATGGTCATATCATAAGAAAATTACATCATCATTAAAATCCAAGGACAACAGTAGCTAACGATTTAATCCAACATGCAAAAGCAAGATCAGAAAAGCAAATTCAGTAACTCATCAACTCAAAAGGGAATAGAGTCAGAAAAGCATATTCTGTAATCAGATTTAATATGGCATATCTAATCACGCTACAGGAAGATCACTGTACTACTTTATACTTCATTGATAAGCCAAACCATTATTTGTAAAATACTGTATTGTGTAGCCTTCAAACACCTAAAAGAACTATACTAAGTACAGCTCCTTGTTAGGAAAGTCATAGAGCTAGAAAACTAAACTACTCAGAAAAACATCTGGAACACATATTATATTCCATTTCCTAAAGGTTACTGTGTTGGATAAAGTGCAGTATGAAAATTTACAGCTACTGTTCAAAACTTAAATGCAAACATTTGACTGAAATTCACAAGATTCAGGAATCTAACACAACAAATAAAGTGACATAAGCATTATCTGCATATAGGACAGCCTGACAATTTGAGTAGCCTTAAGAAGCTGCTAGATAAATGGTTTATTATCATAGGATCATAGTAAGTTACTCGGCTAATGGCCTTAGGGCCCTTACAAGCCTAGCCAAGTTCTACCCTTATTTCTATGATCAGCACCTACTGCCCCTGTCCAAGAGGGACACAGGAGAAACCCCCAGGATGAATTCATGGTTATCCATCCAGTTGTCCAGATTGCATTTGAAGAGGGCCAATGAGGTGCTCTGTTTGACATGGGAGTCTGTTCCAAAGGTGTGGTAACCTCTATGAGACAAATCTGTCCCTCTAGTGGCTTCTGTTAATGTCACATACCAGGTTAAGGTCTTTAGAGCAAGTAACCCATGTACCGTTTGACTTATGAATATGCAGCATTTCCAATAAAGCAGGGTCAGAGATTGCCTTGTATGCAAGGCAGAGATTGCCTCCGAGTTGTCTGTATGAAACAAAATAAAGTGACAGTGATTTCAGATGATCCATATAGGACCTATGCTGAAGACCTTGAATTTTCCTTGTGAGGAACCTCTGTGGTCTCTCCAATTGCTGCAGGTGCTTGTAAAGATACATACAAAAGGGGCATTGTACTCAATTATTGGCCTGATGAGGGAAGAGTACATGGAGGTCATAACTTTTTTTTCTGGAGGTAATGCCAATGCCCTTAGTTATGAGATGAGCAATACAGAATACCCTTCTTTCCACTGTGGAGACATGTTGGTCAAAAGTAAGGCTGCTGTCAACCTGTGTGCCCAAGTCTCTCACCATTAAGTGCATACTTGAAGTGTTGATATTGATGTGGTAGTTAGCAGGAACATTGCTCTTACAGAAAGGGATGATAATACATTATTTTGCATTGAGTTTAAGGCCATGAATTTGGCACCAATCATTTGTTTGTGTAAGACACTTTTGTAGGATGTTGTCATCATTTGGAGATTCTATGACCGCTCCCAGTTTGCAGTCATCAGCAAACTTTGCCAGCCACAGACCTTTAGTTTTTGCTTGTACTTTGGAGAAATAGATTCCATACAGTAGAGGTCCCATGACTGATCTCTGTAGAACACCACTAGTTACAGGTCTGCTGTTGAAGGTGGATTCCCCTATTTTGACTATATGGGTTCTACCAGTGAGCCAATTAGTGACCCATCTAACGATATAAGGGTTGATACCTAGCTGGGTGAGTATGTCAATGATGCCTGAGTGGGGGATAGTGTCAAACACCTTGTCTAAGTCTAGGTAGGCTGTATGCAAAGATTTCCCCTCGTCCAGGGCCTTGGTGACTGTCTCAAAGAAGTCCATCAGGTTTAAATTGCATGATGTCTATTTGACAAATCCAGACTGAGTAGGGTCAAGTATTTGGAGATTACCTATACCTTTGTTGATAAGGTCCAAGATGATTTGCTCCATGGCCTTGTAGATAAGGTTAGTCAGGCTAATAGGTCTCTAGCTCCAAGGGTCAGAGGAAGCACCACCTTTGTGAAAGGGAATAACAGTGGCCATTTTCAATTCTGCTGGGACAAAGCCGATGATTAGAGTATGATTGAAAAGAGTACACAATGGTGTTGCTAATTCTTGTTGGAACTCATGTTGGAAGCAGCCTGGGATGTTATCATGTCCCATAGATGCTGCGTTTTTGGCCTTAGAGAGGGCATTTACGACCTGCTTTTTGGAGATACAAGGTAGGGGACAGGTGGTAGGGATGTCAAGGGGTACATGTGGTGGGGACAGGAGTGTGAAGTTTTCACAGATTGTGTCAGCCATGTCCATAAGGTCAGCATATGTGGTATCATTGACTACCAGTTCAGCACAAAACTGGGCCTTTCCTTTTAACTATAACTGTAACTAAAGAATGCCTTATGGTTGTCCTTAGTTGAGAAAGCTAATTTGGATTTGTAGTTTGCTTTGGAGGACTTCACAAAAAGTTTTATTTGCTTGTTTAATTTGAGGAGGGAGTGTTTCCAGTTTAGGGCATACTCCCTCTTACTCTTAGACAGTAATTTCTTCCTCTTATTGTAAAGCCTGTTAATGGCAGTTGTCCATCAGGCAGGTTTGGTCTTCCTTGAGGAGCTTGTTTTGGTCCTATCAGGTATGGCTGAGTCAATAAAGTTATACAGGTGTCTGTATAAACTCTGGTGTAGAACTCTGCATAGTTGCCAGTTCCATCTGAGGGGGATGGTGCAGTGAAGCTGTTTATACCTTCCTGTAAGAGGTTATAATCTGCTTTGTAAAAGTTTTTTAGTTTAGTTGCTGCTGGGGGGGGGGGGGTAGGGTGGGCAGGTGTAATAGTTACTTTGAATGATCTTGATTTGTGGTCAGATCTCACCAGGGAAGACCTCACAGTAGGGGTGCTACAGTGGTCCCCCACATTGGTAAGCAATGCATCTGCAATGTTAGCACCATTTGTGGGGGTGTCAAGCAACTGGCCAAGGGCAATGGAGTTAACGAAGTGGAGGCATCTTTGGGCAAGTGAGTTTGAGCACAAGAAATTTACTCAGTCAATGGATGTGTAGTTAAAGTCGCTCAAAACCATGGTGTTCAGATGTATCCTGGTAGACTCAATTAAATCCAAATAGGCAGAGTGGGTGTCCTGATGCATGGAGGGGACTTGTAGCTGGCAATGACTTGAATAGATGTCCTACCAGCAGTTAATTGCACCTGAAGTATCTCCAGGGTATCATACTGTTTAGCCAATCTGGAGGTGTATTAATTTTTAATGAATATTGATACACTGCCTCCTTTAGTTTTCACTCCTTCAGTTTGTGGTCTGAACGTGTGGAAGGAGGTGTAACCCGGTATGGCTGGGATGCTCTCCACAGCCTTGAACCAGGTATCCATGACTGCATAAATGTCTGTGTCTTCTAAGGTGAGGACTGCTTCCAGTGAGTGCAGTTTTGGGTTAAGTCTTCTAACATTTAGCATCATACCCTTGAGGATGTTTTTAGATGGAGTTTTTATGTCGGGAATTTTGTCCTTGAGACACTGCCTAAAAAAGGCACTATGGGGTGTGGCAAGAGACTTAGCCAGTAGCTGAAATCCCAGGGGTGACAGATGAAGACTCTCTCTGGCAAAGTATCAAGGTCTGTTAATCATATCATCCCAGGCTGACAGATACTGGATCCCATTAGAATGACACCAGAAACTAAGCCAATTATTGAAGTCAATCATTTTCTGTTTGTATTAACAGGATATTCAACTCTGATTTAAATACTACTCACCTGTAATCTGGCTTTGTGTTTTATTCCAAAACATATATATATATATATATATATATACATATATATATATATATATATATATATATATATATACACATATATATATATATATATATATATATATATATATATACACACACACACACACACACACACACACACACACACACACACACACACACACACACACCTATCTTTTCTATATCAGTATGTATATAAGCATAGGATAATACATTTTCCATCTAAGTACTGAATATCAGACACAATAGATTTGTAACTTATATGATGTCACATATACTTGTAGAAAAATGCAGTTCCACCTTTCTAATGAAGAACAAACTTAGCACAAAACTTTAAGCCAGATGAATATTACTTTCTACTTTCATCAAAGGCATATATCTTGTTTAGAACTGTTGGAATTACTTACAGAGCTACCACAGGTGATCAACCTCATTAGTAGAAGCCCCACTATCAAATGAGCAGGGATATCAGAACAACTGATATGTACTACTGTTTGCTATAAGAAAACAAAGCTGGTTTATACAGTAAGTAAATACAGTTACATGTTTGTGAGGGGGAGAATGCTCAGACCATGGAGAATATGTTACAAACTGCTTATGTGAAAAGTACAAGATTAAGACAGCAAGCTTAGGAAGACTGTAACCCCTCACATTAGTGAAAGTCAATCAGTCTGCTTATATTGGTTTTCAGAATGAATAGCCCTATACCTCATCCATATATCTTTAACACTCTGGCTCTAACTTTGAAAGCAACAGATGAATCCAGAAAAAAATAATCAGAGGCAAATTACTCAAATCAGTGGCATCTCTAAAAGTTAGAATGCTGATATATAAGAAAATATGTTGTTATTTGTGGGGTTTTTTGTAGAGTATGAAGCCTGTAATCATATTGCCTGATATTATTTAACAATTACCCTCTTACTGTTCAGCCACAAAAGCACACATTTTTCAAAAGACTAAGCAACATTCTAAGGGAAAACCAGAAGTAGCTGGGAGATATGTCATAAGTAATTAACAATTAATACTCCTCACTCATCTTTCCATATGCACCCAACATTTTTGAAGTCTGAATTCAGATATGCTAAACTTCTTAGAAGGAAACAACCCTAAAAAATACCTGTATAGCTAAAACTATTGCATCAAATGCGGAGGCCTGTTAGTCTCATAGTTCTGTAAAAGCTGCTTAGTCCCAGGGAAACATGCTGAGACTGAAAAAAGGGTAACCTGTTTTGAATAATTATCCACACCAAAAGCATTAGTCATGGTAATTTGTTCTTCAGCTGTTGGCAAGGACAGCTCCAGGTCAAAGGACAGAGTTCAGTAGCAGCTGATCCAAGGTGAAAGGAAAGCAGACACTCAATAGAGAACAGCTGTCAATAAAATTTGTTCAAAACCAGCAACGTGTAAGTGAGCAGGAGTTGTAATCAATCTGCAGTGAATTTGGGCCTCAAGGAATACATTTATTTATAAATTCTTAGGTGAGGTTTCCTTGTTCCATAACACTGCAGGAGCTGATTAGAATACTTAAATATAGAATAATCAAGTATAACAATATCACATTATCTCTGGCTTGGAACTGAATTATGTATATCAAAACTATTAAACCAAATTTTATATGCACTTCCTTTGAATTTATTTACGCATTTGTTTGTCTGACTCCATGTAGCTCAGGTGTGATAACATTTCATAGTTTAGTATTTAACATTTATTAAATATTTTTTATTGACATTCAGTTACAACCATTCTGATTGACATTATCTTTTGTCGGATTTCACTACTGCAGTTTTGAGATAAATGTCAATTCCTGTCTTAGAAAACATATCTCACTAACTACAAAAAATGCAACTTTAGTTGGAAGGTTGCCACTGCTTCCTGAACATTAATTCTCATTTCTGTGGTAAATTGAGGTACTAACTGCATGGTTTTGGGAACAGTTCCCATACCATACAGATGGTAACAAGTTTCATCTTGTAGTCCTAGACTTGACGCTCTCAATGTGCCTGTTGTATGACAGTAAATCACTTCACCAGATAGTACTCCAAGGTCTTTAGGTGAATAAATAAAATATATGAAACTGCAACAGTCTACCATGCCTACTGCTGAGAACAGATATTTCCATAGTTTGCTCTGTTGTTAACAATACCCTTTCTGATTATTTAGATCGGCAGCGTCTCAGTCTATTAATATTATTGGGAGACAGAAATGCAAAGGGAAATGTCTGCTGTATCCTGACACCTCCCACTCCACAGTCGCACAAAAATCATTCCACTTCTGTGTCAAGTGGACCCAAAAGAAGGTCTGTAAATAATGCCAACTAGATGTTTATATGCTCAGCAACAGAGGCTGTGAGTTTGGCTTGCTATCTCTGTTAGAGCTATGATTCTTTTAAACACACTTTCAAACTAATATACAACAACTACTGGCCACCACAGAAGAAGAAGTAGCATTTATTGGCTTAGAAATACGTCTAATACTATACTTTACAAACCTCCCTTTACTCTTGCCCTAACAAAAAGATCTTTCTCAAAAATTGCCCCAGCAATCAAAATAAGCTCACAAAGAAAATTAGAAACACAAACAATCTTGATAAATTCAGAACATTTCTGAAATAACATCTGGTAAAAGAAAGCAAATTTAAGTGATAGGGCAAATTTGGCTGAAATACAAATACAGTTATACTCAACCATACAATTTAAAGTTGGTCTACTTTCTACTGGCAAATTATACATGATAATTATATGTATACAAAGTCTTATGTAGTCTTTGTCTTTTCGGCTTTTCCCGGTTAGGGGTCGCCACAGCAGAACTCCGGTCCGCTAATGATTGGCAGTCGATTTTTATGGTGCTGAGTTGCTAGCCCAACGCCTGACCTTCAGTGATGGCACGCCCATTCACGGATGTCTTTCGGAGGCCAGTCGACCGCGGGGAGGACATGCAGACTCCACACAGAAGGCACTCCAGCCGAGAATCAAACAGGAGAACCTGTTACTGTGAGGTAACAATGCTACTGCTGTACCAGTAATTAAGGTTATTCTAAATATATGGAAAAGGAAAATGTGGTATTGTTTTGCTTGTTCTGAAGATTTCATAGTATGCTGTAAATATTGATTTTACTTTAACTGAAGGCTGGTGTACAAACATTAGAAAAATGAATGATCTTGCAATGTTATCACTTGCACCAGCAATCACATGGCTATTGTTCAATTCTGCTAACATATAATGTCATATGATTTGCTTATACTTCCAGATGGATTTAGGAATCATACCTTTTCATACCTTTTCGTCTGGAATTTCTTTATAATATCCCATTGTTTATCCCAACAATAAAAGTATACTATAAATTGTGCCATAGTGGCCTCACATGTGCCTGAAAAAGGTCCTTGGACCACTGCACCTACCCATTTAACAAATGTTAAAAAAAATGTACATGTCTATGTATGCATTTAATAATTTATATGGTAGTTGACTAGCTGGGAAGGTTCAGCCATGGATCCTTTTGAGATTTGACTCATGCACAAAAGCAGAATGATGTTTCCACTATGAATGACTGAGATGTACATTATTTCAAAATCTAACTACTCAAATCGCAGTTGAAAACTCAGCTCCATTACAGAGGGTCTACTGATGTCAAAGTAAGTGTTTTTGAAAGGAAACAAGCCATTCTGTTGTCCCATACTCCTAACATAGACAGGTTAGTGGTAACTATAATTACATTTTATGTATATTGTGAACAAAAGAAAAATTGTCCATATATAAGGCATTTATTTTTACCAGAAATCAAGGACATAGAAAGCAGAAATATTTATGTTATCAAACAGAGTAACAGACTATTAGTTTGGTAATTTGAATGATTCAGTGATAAAAGAAAGAATTGTTTGTGACATTACAAATTATAAAGTCAGAAGCTCTCTCTTGAGAAGAGTCAGATCCTATATTAGGCAAAGCACTGGATAAGTGTAGGGCAATTGGAAGTGAAATTAAAAGGGCTTCAAAAAGAGATGGAGTAGGAAATAAGGGTGGAGAATGATATTGAATTAAAAATGTATCCTAAAGCATTTATTTAGAATAAAAAGAGAAATTACACTATAAATCTATCCGACATATTCCCCAGAACCAACACATAGCTAATAGAAATAAGTGGTGTGTAAAAGGTATGATTGGAAGCATAACAAAATGGCAGCACAAAGATTATACAGACATTTTCATGCTCTTTAGAGGTAGAATCTTTCAGCAAATGTGTGTAAGTGAGGAAATGGTTAAATTGTAAAATTAACATTGTACTGGGTCTAAAGATGAAACAAGGAGTAATGTTGTGGGTAAAGCAGAAATGCGTAATCAGAAGACAATCTGAAATAATAATTCAGCCAGAAAATCTAATACTTCAAGGAGAAAAGATATTAATTTTAAGCTTGCTATTGGTGTTAAGTGTAAACTTATATCTAAATTGACGTTTTCATGTAATGCACAGAAATAGTCAGATACTGTATGTAAATCTGTACACACTAAGATGCACTCATCCTGGCCATAAAATTAAGTCTTTGAGACAAATTTTGCTTAGTCGTGAGCACAAGTATAGAAAATATCCTCTCATGTTCTAAATGGTGTCTTTTGAAATAAAGTTAACCAGCCAAAATACCTTAGGTTACATTGCCGGTGAAATAATTAGTATGGACTGTGATACCCCCAGCATTTCCCCTGTTGGTCTCTGAAAAGTACCTGTAGCTGACATTCTAATGGCTACACATATCTTTGTCTCCACTGGGACGAGTTCACCTCTGTTTGCTCTGGCTCTGAGTTGAGGACGGCAAAGGTCACAGAGTCCCTGTCCATTTTGTAGTGCTCCATGATTTCCACATCATGTAGGTTGTGAAAAGTTAAATGGAACCTGAAAACTCTTCTTCTTCTCAGCCTAGGCCTATTATCAGCAGCAGCATTGGCTTCAACCTGTAGCACATACAAATGAATTAAAGCAGCAGCAGTCCCTAACATTCTGTCTGTGTAGACTCCTTTCCATGTCTGCATTCAAAGATATTTGGAATATGCTGGAAAAAAACAGCATAGAGTGTACATGGATGCTTGATAAATAGTTAAACAGTGTTGGATTGGTTAATTAGCATGCAGTAATTAGCATGTTGTGGTGTTTACCTTGTGTGAGCTGTGGTGTGTGCTGCTACAAGGGGCTTACCGAATCTAAAACTTTCTGTGGCCATGTGTGCATCATGCAGAGATGCGCACATATTGAAAAACGGCCATTTAGGCTTTACTGAGACCTCCTGAAGATCTTAAGTGAAAGTATCTGATGGGGTTAATCACAGATTGTAACAGAGAATACTAAGGAAGTAGGGTACTGGATGTGGCCCGGCTACCTAAAAAATAGAAATCTAATTATTGTAGTATATTCCTAGAGCTGGGGAATTCAGACCTTCTGTGCTCATTTTTGAAATTCTGGACTCTGATTTACCAAAAAAGATTTAGGTGAAAAGTATTATATAGAACAGAATTTGCAGCTATTAATACTGAAATCTTAGAAGAAGACTGGGATTTTGTGAAGAAAGAATAAAAAAAAATACATTGGAAAGTTGGGATATTTTTTATAGTAATATAGACAGCCTGACTGATCATGTAATTCTACAGGAAGGAAGCATTTTGATTTTCCATGGTGAAGCAGAAGAAAACTTGAATCAGTTAGAATAAAAAATATGATATAGGGCTCATCTAACTGTGATAAAGAAGACTATTTTTTTAATAACTACAAGAGATATTTTATAAGATTATGTAGCAAACAGGATTGATTATGAAAAAAAGTGTTCTACTACTGTGCTGGATAACAAAAATGACTGCTTAAACACTTATGAGGCTATGATTTGTATGAAGCCTCGAGTTTGGCATTAATAGTTCTGAATAAATTAAAGACCCTGAGACCTTGGCTAATTTATTTGCTGATATTCCTTGACTGACCTTCTATAAATGGTATTGACTGATTTTCCAACAAAGGTAACAGGTAGCTGCCCCCCATTAAAGGAAAAGCATATTAAATTATCTTTAGATTGTATTAAAATGAACTCAACAGCTAAGCAAAGATGGACTCAATGCTTATTTTTGAGAGGTGTAAGTCATTGCTTGTACCTTTGTTTGGTCTATTGGAAGGAGGTCATTGTTGTTCTAAAATATAAAAATCACTCTTGTTTTTACTGTTCTTGACTACAGGCCAATTAGTTTTCTGTACAGTATGTACTAGGGAACTGTTTATACAGGGCACTGAGTTTATCATTTAAGAGTATGTTTAGTTTTCTAGTGATATATATCAACATGGATTCATGTCTGGATAACCTGGCCTATGTAATTTGGTTATCAGAGATTTAGGTGCTATCATTGATTCAGCTTTTTTTTTTATTCGCATGTGAATTGTGTTGTTAGGAAGTACAATGAATTAATAAAGAATATTTTTTTAGGACCTCATCTAGAGATAGGGGTGTTATGATAAAGTTATTTTCTTCTAGTGTGCATCCCATGATAGAATATTGTGGCTAGTTTTCTGTGTTGGCAATATCACATCTGGCTAAGCTTGAGTTTATTCATAGAACATTTAACAAACATACAGCTGGAGGCAAATCTTCATCATATGTTAAACAAATTGGAAATGTGTCATTTTATTCAGTGGCTTATAGGCAGTTGAGAGATGATCTAATTTTGCTGTATAATTGTTAGAAGCCTGAAGAGCATTCTGCTGTATTGTGAGTTAGTTTTATTGACCATAGTTTAAATATCAGGGACAGCAACTTAGTTGTTCATTTACCCAGTTTTAGTTTGATACTGAAGTTTTCATTTTTCCATTTTAGGGCTGGTAGAGAGGGGGAAGGCATGCCTGAAGGCAGGTAAAGGCTAGGACTGTGATAGTGAGGGTCGGAACTTTGAATGTTGGCAGTATGACTGGTATAGGGAGAGAGCTAGCTGATATGATGGACTGAAGGAAGGTTGGTATATTGTGTGTGCAAGAGACCAGATGGAAGGGGAGCAAGGCTAGGAGTATCTGAGGTGGTTTCAAATTGTTTTATCATGATGTGGATGGGAGGAGAAATGGCATAGGCATTATCCTGAAGGAACAGTATACTAAGAGTGTGTTGGAGGTGAAAAGAGTGCCGGATAGAGTGATGTTTATGAAGCTGGAAATTGATGGTGTAATGATGAATGTTGTTAGTGTATATGCTCCACAGGTTGGGTGTGCGATGGATGAGAAAGAAAAATCTTGGAGTGAGTTGGATGAAGTGGTGATGACTGCACCCAAGGATGAGAGACTGGTGATTGGAGCAGATTTCAATGGGCATGTTGGTGAAGGGAACAGAGGGGATGAGGAAGTGATGGGTAAGTATGGCATTAAGCAAAGGAATGCAGAAGGTCAGATGGTAGTGGATTTTGTTAAAAGGATGGACATGGCTGTGATGAATATGTATTTTAACAAGAGGGAGGAGCATAGGGTGACATACAAGAGTGGAGGAAGATGCACACAGGTGGATTATATCTTATGTAGAAGGGCCAGTCTGAAGGAGATTGGAGACTGTAAAGTTGTGGCAGGGGAAAGTGTAGTTAGGCAGCATAGGATGGTGGTTTGTAGGATGACATTGGTGATCAAGAAGAGGAGGATGAGTGTGAGGGCAGCACCAAGGATCAAATGGTGGAAATTGAAAAAGGGTAATTGTGAGGTGATGTTCAGGGAAGAGTTAAGACAGGCACTGGGTGGCAGTGAAGAGTTACCGAATAGCTGGGTAACTACAGCAGAGCTAGTAAGAGAGATGGCTAGAAAGGTGTTTGGTGTGACATCTGGAAAGAGGAAGGAGGACAAGGAGAACTAGTGGTGGAATGAAGACGTACAGGAGATTATACAGAGAAAGAGGTTGGCGAAGAAGTGGGATTGTCAAAGAGATGATGAAAGTAGACAAGAGTATAAGGAGATGAGGTGCATGGCAAAAAGAGAGGTGGTGAAGGCTAAGGTGTATGAAGAGTTGTATAAAAGGTTGGACACTAAGGAGGGAGAAAAAGACCTGTACCGATTGGCTAGACAGAGGGACCAAGCTAGTAAAGATGTGCAGCAGGTAAGGGTGCTAAAGGATAATGAGGGAAACGTACTTACAAGCGAGGATAGTGTGTTGAGCAGATGGAAAGAGTATTTTGAGGGGTTGATGAATGAAGAGAATGAGAGGGAGAGAAGGTTGGATGATGTGCGGATAGTGAATCATGAAGTGCAGTGGATTAGCAAGGAGGAAGTAAGGATAGCTATGAAGAGGATGAAGAACAGAAAGGCTGTTGGTCCAGATGACATACCTGTGGAAGCATGGAGGTGTTTAGGTGAAATGACAGTGGAGTTTTTAACTAGATTGTTTAATGAAATCTTGGAAAGTGAGAGGATGCCTGAGGAATGGAGAAAAAGTGTTTTGGTACCGATTTTTTTAAGAATAAGGGTGATGTGCAGAGCTGTAGTAACTACAGAGGGATTGAATAGATCAGTCACAGCATGAAGTTATGGGAAAGAGTAGTGGAAGCTAGGTTAAGACGGGAGGTGATGATTAGTGATCAGCAGTATGGTTTCATGCCAGGAAAGAGCACTACAGATGCAATTTTTGCTCTGACAGTGTTGATGGAGAAGTACAGAGAAGGTCAGAAGGAGTTGCATTGTGTCTTTGTGGATTTAGAGAAAGCATATGACAGGGTGCCAAGAGAGGAGTTGTGGTATTGTATGAGGTAGCCAGGAGTGTCAGAGAAGTATGTAAGAGTGGTACAGGATATGTACGAGGGTAGTGTGACAGCGGTGAGGTCTGCAGTGGGAGTGACAGATGCGTTTAAGGTGGAGGTGGGATTACATCAAGGATCAGCTCTGAGCCCTTTCTTATTTGCAATGGTGATGGACAGCTTGACAGACGAGATCAGTCAGGAGTCCCCGTGAGCTATGATGTTTGCAGATGACATTGTGATCTGTAGTGAGAGTAGGGAACAGGTGGAGGAGACCCTGAAGAGATGGAGATATACTCTAGAGAGAAGAGGAGTGAAGGTCAGCAGGACTAAGACAGAATATATGTGTGTGAATGAGAGGGAGGATAGAGGAATGGTGAGGATGCAGGAAGTACAGGTGGTGAAGGTGGATGAGTTTAAGTACTTGGGATCGACAGTTCAGAGTATTGGTGAGTGTGGAAGAGAGGTGAAGAAGAGAGTACAGGCATGATGGAGTGGATGGAGAAGAGTGTCAGGAGTGATCTGTGACAGACGAGTACTAGTAAAAGTGAAAGGGAAGGTCTACAAGAGGGTAGTGAGACCAGCTATGTTATATGGGTTGGAGACAGTGGCATTGACAAAAAGGCAGGAATCAGAGCTTCACGTGGCAGAGTTGAAGATGTTAAGATTTGCACTGGGTGTTACGAGGATGGACAGCATTAGGAATAAGTATATTAGGGTCAGCCCAGGTTGGAAGGTTTGGAGATAAAGCCAGAGAGGCAAGATTACACTGGTTTGGACATGTGCTGAGGAGGGATGCAGAGTATATTGGGAAAAAAAATGCTAAGGATGAAGCTGCCATGTAGCAGGAAAAGAGGAAGTCCTAAGATAAGGTTTATGGATGTGGTGAGAGAGAACATGCAGGTGGTTGGTGTGACAGAGCATGATGCAGAGGACAGGAAGAAATTGAAACAGTTGATCTGCTGTGGCGACCCCTAACGGGAGCAGCCGAAAGAAGAAGAAGATTATGAAAAATTCTACCTACAGATATTATTAAGCATGAAAATAGTTTCCTGATGTTTAAATCTTTATTAAACTTAAGATTTAAAAACGTGTTATATGTAACTGGATTTAAATTAAAGTAAGTCCTTAACTGGTCTTCATAAGCTCTGGGCTTGAAATAAATTTTATTGAATCACTGAATCAATCAATCATGCCAAATGCCTTACAAGTGTCAAAAAGAGTAATGGCTGCCCGATCCCAGCATTTTCTCATTTCCAGAGTGATGCATTTCTTCGGCTGCCACCAACTCTATACCACTGTACCCCACTTTACAGGCCATTTCTATCCTGTCCTTATTAGTCTAGAAAGAATTCACTCTATCATCTTGACAAGGATCAAAGTTAAAAGCCTGTAGCACTCTTTAGAGTATTGCAACATTATATAGCTCACATAATGTCTTACTTACCAGTTTTTCCATCTCATATAGACATTTCTAAATAGTCTGTGTTCTCCTGGAGCCTTCCTCACCTACAGTCACCTACATACTCTCACCACCTCACACAACTATATTTCCTTATTGCGCTCTAATCTACTCTCCGTCCATAGACTTCGTCCTTGACAGTTCATTAGAGTACCTCTCACTCTTATTCCTCATCCCTCCCTGGTTCACTACCCTAATATATTTAATCACAGAAGCACCATGTTTCCTCCATGACACCTCCCTTATCAAGGCCTTAGAGTGAGTCATCATGGACCATATCAACAAAGATATAGATAATCTCCAAACATTTGACCCTACTCATTGGATTTGTCAAAGGGAAGTCATGACTGTTAAACCTGGTAGAAATCTTTGAGACAGTCACCAAGGCTCTGAATGAGGGGAAATCTGTGCATGCAGCCTAATTAGACTTAGCCAACGTTTATGACACTATCCCCCACTCAGGAATTATTGACAAACTCACCCAGCTAGGTATCAACCCCTACATCATTAGATGGGTTGCTAACTGTCTCACTGATCATAGGATCGTAGGATCATAGGAAGTTACTAGGCTATTGGCACTGATGCTCTTATAAGCCTAGCCAAGAATTTAGCCAATGTTTAGACAAGTGAGCACCCAAAGTCCCTATTCAGAAGGGACACAGGTCGAATCACAGGGGTGTATTTTTGGTTTCCCATCCAGTTACCCAAATTGCACTTGAAAATGGATAATGAGGTACTCTGCTTGACATGGAAAGGGAGTCTATTCTACAGATGGAGGAGCCTCTGGGACACAAATCTGCCCCACCAACAAGTTCTATTGATGTCACAGGCCAGGTTGAGGTTGTGCATGCAGGTTACTCGAGTGGAGCTTAACTTGCGGATATGCAGCAGTCCCATCAAGGTGAGGACTGAGATTGCTTTGTATGCCAGACAGAGGTCACCTCTGAGAAGTCTGTATGAAACTGAGTAGAGGGACAGGGCTTTTAATGGGTCTATATTGCAACATCGAATGCTTGAAAAAGGGAACAATGTTACATTGACACATTTTCAGTGAAAGCTGAAAATGTGGAATCCACAGAACAGCGATTTCTTTCCTAGGGAAAGAAATCTCTGTTCCAACTCCCACAAAAAAAAAAAAAAAAAACACTACACACTTCCAAACACATACACACATACCCAATCCTAATTATACCCACCCAGAAACCAGTAAACAACTAAATACACATATGCACATAACCCAACCATACATTTAACGAAAAAAAACCAGTAAACATTTCAAACCATATGCACTTACCTTAATCCGCACCCTAACCCTAAGGTCAGTAACTCTTGCACATTTACATAAACAGCTCCAAACACATATACACTTACCTTAACCCTAATTCTACCCCCCCAAAACAAAAGTAAACAACTGAAAACACATACACACGTAACTCAACCATACATCTAACACAACATACAAATCAGTAAACACTTTCATACATATGCACTTACCTTAACCCGCACCATAACCCTAAGGTCAGTAACTGTTGCACAATCATGCTCGGAGCTATAACAGACAAGGGACCACACTACACTTCAGAACACGGCAAAGCAACAAAGCGGTCAAGTGACTTCTTTCCCAGGGAAAGAATTCGCTGAACAGTCGCTTCGCTGTTTTGCCTGTTCGCTCTACCTGTGTTGATGAAAATGCATTCAACATAATGCATTTTGGTTGTACTCATAGGAACCCCTTTTAACCTATCTGTGTAGGGTAAATGTTTGAGGCCCTGGATTCTTCTGGTGAGGAACCTCTGTGGTCTCTCCAGCTGCTGCATGTGCTTTGCAAGGTATATACTGAAGGGGGCATTATACTCAATAATTGGCCTTATAAGGGAAGATTACAGGGATGTTATGACATACTTGTCCCTGGATGATACCCTTACTTATGAGGTGGACCATGTAGAAAGCTTTCAGTACAACAGAAACAACATGGCGGTCAAAAGTCAGGTTGCTATCAACCTGGGTGCCCAAATCCCTCATGACTGATTGCGTGCTTAGGACATTGTTATTAATGTGATAATATGAGGGAATGTCACTCTCTCCAAAGGTGATGATAATGCATTTTTTGGCATTCAGCTTGAGGCCATCATTTCTAGCACCAGTCATTTGTTTGAGTGAGACCCTCTTTGAGTATGTCCACATCACTTGGAGAACTGATGACCTCACTCAGCTTGCAGTCATCTGCAAACTTGGTCAGCCATAGCCCACTGTTTTTCACCTGCACCTCAGAGAAGTATATCTTGAATAATAGCGGCCTCAAGACTGATCTCTGGGGTACGCCGCTCGTTATGGGTCTACTACTTGAGCTGGCTTCCTCTATTCTGATTAGGTGGGTTCTATCAGTGAGCCAGTTTGCTTCCCATCTGGTAACATATGTATTGATGCCTAGCTGAGAGAGTTTATTTATATTTGGCCAGGTCAAGGTAAGTGGTGTGCACCATTTTCCCCTTGTCCATGGCATTGGTGAGTGTCTCAAAGATGTCAACCAGATTTAACAGACATGACTGCCCCTTGACAAAGCCAAACAGTGTGGGGTTGAGTGTTTGGAGGTTTCCAATGTCCCTGTTAATGAGGTCCATGATAAATCATTCCATGGCCTTGCAGATCAAGCTAGTTAGGCTGATGGGTCTATAATTTCCAAGATCGGTGGATGCGCCACCTTTGTGTAAATGGATGACAGTGTGTGTCCTCCACTCGGCTAGGGCAAAGGTGGTACTCAGGCTTTGGTTGAATAGGGTACCTATTGGTGCTGCAAGTTTATGCCTGAGTTCATATAGGATGCAGCCTGGGATGTTATCGGGTCCCATGGAGGCTGTATTTTTTGCCTTTGAGAGGGCAGTAATAACCTGTTCCCTAGAGATAAGGGGAGGGGAGCAGGTACTGGGGATGTCATGATTTTCTGATGGGGGGACAGAGGGGTAAAGTTTTCACTGAATCTGTCAGCCAATAGGTTGGCTATATCTACAGCCTTTGTGCGTGTGATGTCCTTGATCACCAGTTCTGAACAGATCTGGGTGCTTCCTTTGAAATTGCGGACATATGTGAAGAAGGCCTTATGACTGTCTCTAGTAGATGTGCCCAATTTGGACTTGAAGTTGGCTTTAGAGGATTTTACTAGTGCTCTTATTTTCTTGTTCTGACAAAGGAGAGATTGCTTCCAAGTGGACACCTGCTCCTTCTTGATCCGGGACATCAATTTTTTCCTTTTGTTATATAGTTTATTTATTGCAGATGTCCAACAGATAGGTTTACTCTTCCTTGCGGAGGATGATTTTTTTCCTGTCATGTATTCCTGATTCCATGCATCTATATAAGTGCTCATATAGTACTTTGGTGTAGATTTGCACATTGGTGCCAGTTCCAGCAGCGGGGGAGGTGACGGTGAAGCTGTTTATACCATCCCTCAGGTGGTTGTAATCAGCTTTGGAGAAGTTTTTTTTGTTTGACCCTAGCTAGAGGGGGGTCAGGGGAGATGCTGACTTTGAAAGTGACCACTTTATGGTTGGATCTTACCAGGGAGGATGACACTGTAGGGGTCCTGCAGTGGTTACTCATGTTGGTTAATACCAAGTACAAGATATTATCAGCTCTTGTGGTTGTATTGACTAGCTGTTCCAAGGCATTTGCATTGATTAAGTCGAGAAATTTCTGGGAATTTGTGCTCTGGCATGAGTAGTTTTTCCAATCTATGGTTGGGTAGTTAAAGTCGCCCAGGATCAGGGTAAAGGGTTCAGTCTTGATAGATTCAAAGAGGTCCAGATAGGTGGAGTGGGCATATTAAGTCAAATATGGGGGCCTGTAGCTAGTTATGATTTGAATAGATGTCTTGTCAATGGTTAACTGTACCAGGAGTGTCTCCTGTGTGTCATAATGTTTGACCAGCCTGGAGGTGTGTGTGTCTTTAATATATATTGAAACTCTACCCCCTTTGATTTTGCTGCCCACAGTTTGGGGTCTGAATGTATGATAGGATGAGTAACTAGGTAAGGCTGGGGTGCTCTCCGCAGCTTTGAACCTGGTTTCCGTGACTGCACAAATGTCAGCAAAAAGCTCAAAAGAACCAACGAGGTGCTTACTCCAAACCATATAGTCAAAATAGGGGAATCAACCTCTAACAGCAGACCTGTAACAGTGGTGTTCCACAGGGATCAGTCCTGGGACCTCTACTATTGGAATCTATTTCTCCGAAGTACAAGCTAAAACTAAAGGTCTGTGTTTGACAAGGTTTGCTCATGACTGCAAACTGGGAGTGGTCATAGGATCCCCAAGCAAAATCAACATCCTACAAGAGGGTATTACACAAACAAATGATTGGTGCCAAAGTCATGGCCTTAAACTGAATGCAAAAAAAATGTATTCCCATCCCTTTCAATAAGTGCGATGCTCCTGCTAACTACCACATCAATAACAAAACCCTAAGTATGCACTCAATGGTGAGATACTTGGGAACACAGGTTGACAGTAACCTTACCTTTGATCACCATGTCTCCACAGTGGTAAGAAGGGCATTCTATATTGCTCATTTCATAAGTAAGGGCATTTCATCCAGAATAAAAAGAAGTTATAATCTTTCTGTACTCTTCTCTCATCAGGTCAATAATTGAGTACAGCACTGCTTTTGGTATGTACCTTTCCAAGCACATGCAGCAATTGGAAAGACCACAAAGGTTTCTCACAAGGAAAATGCAAGGTCTTCAGCATCTGTCTTATGTGGATCATCTGAAATCACTGCCACTTTATTCTGTTTCATACAGTCTACTCAGAGGTGATCTATGCCTTGCATATAAGGCAATCTATGACCCTGCTTTATTGGAAATGTTGCATATCCACAAGTCATATGGTACATGGGTTACTCACTCTAAAGGCCTTAACCTAGTATGTGACATTAATAGAATCTGCTGGAGGGACAGATCTGTCTCCTAGAGGTTACTGCACATTTGAAATGGACTCCCATGTCATGTCAAACAGAGCACCTTATTTGGCCCTCTTTAAAACGCAATCTGGATGATTGCATGCAAAACCGTAAATTCACCCCAGGGGTTCCACATGTGTCCCTCTTGGATAGGGGTAAATGGGCAAGTGTTCTAATTTGCCATAAGACCTCCTGTTCTATAAACCAATAATAAACCAGGCAATAAGGGTAACATCAATGGTAAAAATGATTCCATCAATGACAAGTACAATTGTGAAACTAAAGGTGTAGTGTATGTTGCTTTGTGTAGGAGATGTCCCTCGTTTTACATTGGTAAAACAGAGAGGTCATTAAAGAAAAGAGTTTATGAACACTTATATGCTATAGGGAGAAGGGATATGACCAATGCACTTGCCAAGCATATTTGTGAATATCCTGAGCACTCTTTTTTGTTTTCTGTTGTACAGCAGGTCAAAACACACCTCAGGGGGGGGGGGGCATGGCAACTATGGCTTGAAGAACAGGAGGTCTTATGGCAAATTAGAACAGTTGCCCATTTACCCCCAGGGTTGAATGAGTATGCATCTATTAAATGCATTCTCAAATTAAAAGCACTGAAGAGATGAGGTTGTTATTATGCTTTCTCACTATTGGGATAACATCTCTATGGTTTATGTATGAATTGAGAGTTAGACAGACACATGTAACAAACATTTGGTTTCTTTTAAATAGTGATAATGTTATTAACAAAAAGTAGTCATTACTATTGTTGTCATTATTATTTTTTATTATTGGTTTATTTTTATTTTTATAGAGAATACATGTAGATGTACTTATGAAGTAGTTTGGTTTCTCCACACAGGATGTAGTGCTATTTAATTGCACAGAACTTCTATATAATAACATATTTACATGTATGCTGGAGGGTTGATAATAGTTGGATTTGATGTTACTGTCCTGTTTTTATTAACTTTAATATAAATATTTCAATAATATAAACATTTTACTATTACAGATTTTTATCCATAAGAAATTCATGTAGAGAACATGGTTTAGTTAATTGTACTATCATATTTTTAAAAAAATCATGGACTTGGTTAAAGGTATTAGCCCTTTAAATTATTGCGTTGTAGACAATCAAGTGTTTAATTTAATTAATTACTTTAATTGTTTTTAATTAGTTGCTTGTTATGTATAAAAAGCTGTGCTGTGTGTTTGGTATTGTATACGTCTGAAGAAGATGGAGGAATATCCTTAACCGAAAGCGCTAACATTAAACAGTCCGTGCTGTAGCTGCTTTGTCCGATTCCGCTTATTTCAGTTATAATGAGATACTCTGCTTGACATGGAGAGGGAGTCTATTCCACAGATGGGGGAGTCTCTGGGACAAAAATCTGTCCTGCCAACAAGTTCTACTGATATCACAGACCAGGCTGAGGTTGCATGTGCAGGTTACTTGAGTGGAGCTTGACTTGTGGATATGCAGCAGTCTTATCAAGGTGGGATCTGAGATTGCTTTGTATGCCAGACAGAGGTCATCCTCTCAGGAGTCTGTATGAAACTGAGTAGAGGGACAAGGCTTTTAGCCGGTCTGTGTAGGGTAGATGTTTGAGGCTCTGGATTCTCCTGGTGAGGAACCTCTGTAGTCCCTCCAGCTGCTGCATATGCTGTGCGAAGTACCTGCTGAAGGGGCCATTGTACTCAATAATTAGCCTTATAAGGGAATAATACAGGGATGTTATGACCTCTTTGTCCCTGGATGAGATACCCTTACTTATGAGGTGGGCCATGTAGAAAGCTTTCAGTACAGCGGAAGCAACATGGTGGTCAAATGTCAGGCTGCTATCAACCTGGGTGCCCAAATCACTCACTACTGATTGTGTACTTAGGACATTGTTATTAATGTGATAATATGTAGGGACATCACTGTCCCCAAAGGAGAGGATGATACATTTTTTGGCATTCAGCTTGAGGCCATGTTTCTGGCACCAGTCATTTGTTTGGGTGAGACCCTCTTGGGGAATTGATGACTGCACCAAGCTTGCAGTCATCTGCAAACTTGGTCAGCCATAGCCAACTGGTTTTGACCTGCACCTCAGAGAAGTATATCCTGAATAACAGAGGCCCCAAGACCGATCCCTGGAGTATGCCGCTTGTTATGGGTGTACTTCTTGAGGTGGCTTCCCCTATTTTGATTAGGTGATTCTATCAGTGAGCCAGTTTGCTACCCATTTGGTAACATATGGATCGATGCCTAGGTGAGAGAGTTTATCTATTATGCCCAAGTGGGGAATAGTGTCAATGGCTTTGGCCAGGTCAAGGTAGGCGGTGTGCTCCATCTTCCTCTTGTCCATGACTTTGGTGACTGTTTCAAAGAAGCTGACTAGATTTAACAGACATGACTTGCCCTTGACAAAGCCAAACTGTGTGAGGTTGAGTGTTTTGAGGTTGCCAATGTCCCTGTTAATGAGGTCCATGATAATCCATTCCATGGCCTTGAAGATCAAGCTAGTTTAGGCTGATGGGTCTATAATTTCCCAGATCTGTTCATGCTCCACCTTTGTGTAAAGGGTTGACAGTGGCTGTCCTCCACTTGGCTGGGACAAAGCCAGTACTCAGGCTTTGGTTGAATAGGGTGCCTAATGGTGGTGCAAGTTCATGCCTAAGTTAATGTAGGATGCAGCCTGGGATGGTATTGGGTCCCATGGAGGCTGTATTTTTTGCCTTTTAAAGGGCAGTGATAACCTGTTCCCTAGAGATAAGGGGTGGTAGGCAGGTACTGGGGAAGTCCTGATTTACTGATGGGGGAGACGGAGGGGAGACATTTTCACTGAATCTATCAGCCAGTAGATTTGGTATATCTACAGCATTTGTGTATGTGGTGTCCTTGACCACCAGTTCTGAACAGATGTCGGTGCTTCCTTTGAGATTGTGGACATATGTGAAGAAATCCTTATGATTGTCTCTAGTAGATTTGGCCAATTTGGACTCGAAGTTGGCTTTAGAGGATTTCACTAGTGCTCTTATTTGCTTGTTCAGGCTAAGGAGAGATTGCTTCCAACTGGGCAGCTGCTCCTTCTTGGTCCTGGACAGCTATTTTTTCCTTTTGTTATATAGTTTATTTATTGCAGATGTCCACCAGACAGGTTTACTCTTCCTTGTGTAGGATGATTTTGTCCTGAAAGGTATTCCTGATTCCATGCATGTATATAAATGATTGTATAGTACTTTGATGTAGATTTGGATATTGATGCCAGTTCCAGCAGAGGGGGAGGGGCTTGTGAATCTGCTTATACCATCCCTCAGGAGGTTGTAATCAGCTTTGGAGAAGTTTTTTTTGTTTGACCCTAGCTAGAGGGGGTACAGGGGAGATGGTGACTTTGAAAATGACTGCTTTATGGTCAGATCTTACCAGGGAGGATGATACAGTAGGGATGCTGTAGTGGTTACTCATGTTGGTTAATACCAAGTCCAAGATATTATCACCTCTTGTGGGAGTACTGACTAGCTGTTCCAAGGCATTTGCATTGATAAAATTGAGAAATCTCTGGGTGTTTGTGTTCTGGTATGTATAGTTTTTCCAGTCTATGTTTGGGTAATTAAAGTCACCCAGTATCAAGTGTACATCCAGATTGTGCAGAGCTATTTCTGCAAAATTTTGGGCTAAAGGAAAAAAAAGTAGGAAAGTGAATAGCTTGGTTGAGTGATAACTCATTTACCACCTTAATACATAAAGTAGGGGCTGGGTGAAGAGAGGCCAGGGTCAGTTTTTCCAAGGCAAAGTTAAGATCCCAGGGGAGAGGAGCTGGTTTCCTGGGAGGTTTCATGTGAAGGATGCCTTTTGGGAATTGTTTGGTCTTGAACCCAGAAGCCAAGGGAGATGAGAGAGGCTGACAGCAGAGATAGCTGATATGTGTACTTTCACTGAAGAATATGTTAGGCCAGCATCCAGCAAATCACACAGGTATGATAGAACTATAGGGACTTTCACTGTTAGTGGGTCCAGGTTAGGTAAGAGACATCAGACTAAAAATCTTTTCCATTTGGAAAAATAAGATTTATTAGTATTGGGTTTCCTGGTCTCCTGCAGTACCCTAAGCATGACCTCTGAAAAATTGTGTCTGAAAGGAATCAAGACCCTATCAACCACAGTGTCATCTGCAGAGTTGACAGATAAGGGTGGATGAGGGTTCCCTTTTGTTGTGTGAGTAGGTCCACTCTGTGGGTAACTTGTAGTGATTGATCTTGGTCAAAAGGGGGTCACCATCAAGATGTTTGATCTGTCCTGCTGAATCTTTAGTAGGACTTATGGAATGAAATGCAGGGGAAGGAATGCATATAGAAACATCCCTTTCCATGAAAAACTGAGTGTGACCATTTTCCAGACCAGAAGGTGTGGGACTCTGGCACAAAGTTGAGGACATTGTCTGTTCATGGTGGAGGCAAAGAGGTCTACTTGTAGAGAACCCCATTGGTGGACAATATCCAAGAACACATCTCTGTGAAGCATCAATTTGTGGGGTTGTATTTTGGACATGATCAATGTGTCTGCCAATACAGCCTGAAGGTGTGTCTGCAATTTCACTGTCAGCTCCCGCACTTGCAGAGCTAGTATGCACAAGTGGTAAGACCCCGTCTCCCCCATTTCACATACCAGAGCAATGTCATGTTGTCTGTGAAAATCTTTAAGGGCCCTGGAATGAGTAGAGACTGAAAGGCCTGGAGTGGCAGTAGCAGTACTCTCATTTCTTTTATGTTGATGTCATTTTTTCTTTGAGAGGGTGACCAGGTGTCTTGTGCTTTCATGGAGCCAAAGGCTGCTCCCCAGCCTGTGTCTGAGGCATCTGTTTACATTTCTTGTACTGGAGATGGAGGATGAAGTGGGAGGCCTGGGTTGGCAAAGAGTTGTTGAATCCAACAGGTTATTTCCCTCTTCAGGCAGGGAAGAAAGGGAATTTGGAACTCCACAGGGTGTGCATGTTGTGTCCACCTATTTCAGGAACCACTGCAATTTCCTCATGTGCATTTTTGCCAGAGGGAGCATAGGGATGGTGAATGCCCAGAAGCCCAAGGTCCTGAGAATCCAGCTGAGATGTGTGACAGAAGGATGAGGCTTTGAAAGAAAGCAGAGAGCTCCTAGAACTAATTGGGAAGGGAAACCTTCATAAAATCTGTTTGTATCCTGGATCCCAGGAAAATTTGGTGCTGTGATGGGGAAAGAAAGGATTTTTCAGAATTTATAGTGAATCTCAGGGAAAAAAGGATGGAAATTGCATGGTTGAGGTCTGGCTCTAGTGCCTCTAGACTGTCTGCTTAGAAAAGATCATCCAGGTATGGGAAAACTTGAATACCCTGCAGTCTGCAGAATGCCACCACTGGTGCTAAGCATTTTGTGAAGATGCTTGGAACAGTAGAGAGACCAAAGTGCAAGGCTGAAAACTGAAAATGTCCAGAGGCTACATAGAACCTTAAATATTTCTTGTAGCTGGGATGATTTGGAATATGAAGATAGGTGGCCTTTATGTCTTTTGAGGCCATAAAGGCTTGAGGTATGATCAGAGGGAACATAGTTTGTAATGTGAGCATCCTGAAACTGGGTAATTTCAGATAGATGATGAGGAAGGAGAGATCTAAGATGGGTCTCCAGGGGGCTTCTTTCTTTGGAACTATAAACATCCTGGAATAAAACCCCTTGCCTCTTTGATGAGTAGGGACAGGTTGAGTGGTGCCTTGATCCAGCAGGTTTTGTAACACCTGTGTAAACAGTAGAAGTTGTTCTTTGGGTGGTTGGGGAATGCCCCTGAAAGGAGGTAGAGACTCCCAGACCATGAAGTATCCATTTTTTATAATGGAAAGCACCCAAGAATCTTGAGTAATGTTTTCCCAATCTGGACTTGAAAGATAAAGGTGAAGGGAAAGGGGTGGGATGATATGAGATCCAAATAGTGAAATGGACACTGGTCTGTCTGGAAAGAGTTGTTTTTGTGGTGGGGCTTGTTGAGTCCTGAATGATTGTTGTCTCTTTCCAGACATTTTTTTTCTTAGAGTGAGGTGGTCTGGATTGTCTGCTCAGAAAAACAGCTTAGAAGGGTAGTTTTTCTGGAATTCTGGGACAGGGAATATCAGTAGTTTTTTTTTTAAGTCCTGCATCACTTTACCCTTCTCCTGCAATGTTTTAAATAGGTCAGCAGCCATAGGGCCAAACAGGCCTGAATTGTCCAGAAGAGCATACATCAATTTGGATTTGATATCCTCTGGTAAGGGCTGGAGTCTTAACCATGCAAATCTTCTAAGGACATATCCTGAGGAAGCTGCCCTAGTGGAAGCCTATGCAGCATCATAGTTACATTTAATTGAGTGGTGGGCAACCTGAAAGGTTGCAAACAACAAGGAAATAGCCAGAGATTTAGTCTCAGAATCAGCCAAATCTGAAATGATTTTAGATAACCGGGACAAGAGCTCTAAAAAGTATTTTGTAATGTGGGTTTGGTAGTTGATTTCCCTAAAGGCAAGAGTGGTGGACATACACACTTTTTCCCTAGTCTCCCCAAATGTCTCTGTACTTATTAGAAGGAAGGAGGGAGGTTGAGGTAAGAAGCCTAGAGGGATTTTCTGAAGCCAGAGTGATGACCAATGGGTCATCTGAGGGTGCTTTGAATAAAAACTTGCAGTCTGCAGGCATCTTATAAAATCTGGCTGTTTTTTTTAGGTACAGGAGGCTGTGAATCTGGAGTTTTGCTTGAAGATGCAAATACATCTAAGAATGCAGGAAAGATGTGGGGACAGTTGAAGAACTGGGGTTATCCACCTGCAGTAAGTCATAGTAGTGTTTTTGAACTTCTGACATTTCAGTGATTGCCCACTTCAAATGTTCCTGCATCTTGGTCAAAGTATCACTAAAGGAAATTTTCTCTGCTGGTGAATCAGCCCCATTAAAGTCTTCCTCTGTGGAAGCATAATCTAGTGGGGAGGGGATCTGTGTTGACTAGACCAGTGACTCATCATCAGAAGATTGTTTCTCTTCTGAAGAGGTTATTTTCCTTACCCACTTTTGAGGTGAAGCAGTCCAGGGGAGGTAGGTACAGTAACCCCTGAAGGAGGTCTCAGGGACATGAGACCATTACAAATGCTCTGAGAAAAAGCCTTCCAATACTTTTGAGGATCAGATGGGGGAGAAACATGTTTAACCTTATGTTTTTTTTTTTTTGCTAGGAATATCAACCCTATGCAGGGACAGTGGGCCGGACATAGGCTTACACTCAATTATGTCTGAATCCACTTCCTACCTAACAAGAAGGGTCAGGATCCCCCTAGGGCTTTCAGAGATAATGAGTCTGGGTTCCCTTTGGATGTCTGATCTGGATGCTTGGAGTACCTTCAAGGATGTGCTGATATCTTGCTCCAATGCGACCTCAGATATGGGTTTGGACTGTGGATCAGATCTCTGGACTAGTGATTGTCTCAATGGAGACATCTGACACTGAAAGTTCAGCCGAAGCTTCCAGCCTGGGTGTCTTGGCCTCCTGCATCACTAATGACTCAGCCTCCAGGACGCGTCTATATTACCTGATTGAATGTTTAGGTTAGCAAATACCTAAATGCCAATCTGGTAATATCGACAAATTAAAACAGCGAACAGCCAATTTAATGTAGGGAATGAATTCCCTCAGCCTCAAAAAAAAAAAAATTTAAACCAAAATGAAGTGGGGGGCTTTGCCCCCCCCCACCCACTCCTTCTAACTAAATATACCAACTCCGAGATCGCTCTACAATGGGGGAAGGGGCAAAATCTGCATAACAGCCAAGGGAATTCTTTCCCTGCATTAAATCAGCCATTCACTTTTTTTGCTTTCGCTATTACCATATCGACATTTAGGTATTCGCTAATCTAAACATTCGATCAGGTAATAAGAACCCTCCAAGACTGAGGGACCCTCCATCCATTTAGTGAGTAGTTTTAACAGCCAATTTTTCTAAGTAGATGGAAAGAGAATTCAGCCTACTTCCTAAAGTTTAGAGAACAAGGGATTGGTGAATAAGGCAAGCCTTATGATTATGGGAAGGCCCAAGACAGAAAAGGCACTGTTGGGGGTTGTCCTTATGTAGAATCTGGCATCCACATTGGCATTTGCCTTTCTTGAATGACATTAAACCCTATACATAACCAAAACCTATAAAAGGATTCCTCAATGGGGAACTTATCTGAGATGCTGAGTCTCTAATTTGTTCGGTGAGCAGACCATATGTACAGAAGATGAGTTCTGTCTGGCGACAAGAAGTTTTTAGGATGGTTCATCCATATGTCGCTTTTATGATCTATGTCCAATAGCAGCCTACGTGTCACTTACCATGCACCCTAGGCAGTAAAGACTCTTGTACACTGGTCAACGTCAGGTCACTTGTTAGGCAATCTCTCTCATGTAAAGAATACTGTAGCAGCAGAATAGAAGGACATCTAGTGAATATCAACTACTTTCATTTATAGTTTGAGGAAAAGGAGAAAAAAGTAGGGGCTATTTTGCTTGATATCAAAAAGGCTTTTGAGTTTTTGGAATGGATGTTGCTGTTTCATGTGGGGTTTTGGGAATAATTTTCTAATGCAGATTAAAGCTCTTTACAAACAGCCAACTTTTTCCATAACAGTTTTATTGCTGCTGTACCAAATAGCATAAACGTAAACATATATGAGAAGTCCCAATCATTGTACATCATGGAATTTTACCTTTTCATCTGTGATTTACAACTTTCCATGTGACAGCAGTTTTTTTATACAGTTAGTCCTTCTGATCCCTCTCAAATTTCACATTTTTATTCAATTTTTTTTCATATATCCATATACATATATTTATATTAACCAAAAACTGGGTAACTGCAATTTTCGCCAACAACTTAATTGCAAAGTCTAAAAACCCATTCTAGCAAGAGTGAATATCCTTTGCCATTCTGGTCTCATACAGTTCAACTTTGCAACTAGGAAGCATTGTATGGTAGGTAGTTTCACTACACACATGCAAGGTAGTATGATTCTGTAACCGTTTATGTTAATGACTCTTATTCCCTTTCCAAGCATAGCTCAATTATTCATGAGGACTCTGTGGGGCTGTTGAATCCATCCAAAGTTCCTCAGTGCAGCAAATTTATCTATATGTCTGACTTGCTATTGTAGTCAGGGAGCTTGTCTGCAATACTCCGGCTCACATATAGGTAGTGGTGCATGATGATAAGGCTGTCCAGTACAAGAGTTCCATCTTTTTGGTAGACTAGTGAATGCAGGTATTCGGAACATATTTTTTACCTTTATAACTTTCTTGTTACACTGTATGTTAAAAAAACATAATGTAAGCTATGTGCCAGATTCAAACAGATGGCAAAACAGGAGTGCACAGCCTCTGCTCTGTCATCTGGCTCTTGTTACTCTGAACTGTGAAATCAGCCCCACACTCCACCTACAAATATGAAACCCAGCTGATGTCCATAACCATTAAGGTTGGCCTGAATGTATCCATAAAAATTTAAAAAGAAAAAGTAAAAAAAGCAAGGACATTCAGAAGCCATATAGCTGAAACACTTGAGGTCCTGAAGGGGTCATTTGTATATATCCCACGGGCCTTTATTATAGGTGGTTTAAGGTACCACACAGTGAAAACTCTAGCTTGGCAAGGTTTCTCTTGTAATTTTTACTAATTGGTTTGTCTGTGTGACATTTATACTTTTTGGTTTGTCTTTAATACTATGCAAACAGGTGTACTCTTATTTTGCTACAGTTGTAAAGACTGTTTAAAAGGAAAAAACTTTAGAAATATTTTAGCTAATTTGTGTAACTGGTTCCAAGTGTGCCATCACTAACTGAGAAATGTACCTCTGAAAGAAAGTGTGAGTGTATTTAGAAGCTTTGGCTTAATTTTAAAATGATAACATACATTTCAATATTCAGTCACCATTGCTCAACTGCAAATGACAAAGAAGACCTAATTACATTGTAAATCAAAGGAATTTGGAATTCATAATGTTCCATAGGGTTTGTGGAGCCAGGCAAGCAAATAGTCAGGAGGAGCTGAATTGCCATTATTAAGTTGTTTTGCTTATTATCCCAAAATAGATAATGTTTCTGGGTCATTGAATAAGTTGTGCGAATATATGAGTTTATAGGGATTTTGGAAATGAATCAAGAGAATGAGACCCTTTTTAACAAAAAGCACCTTGAGACAACAGTAATAGATATTACTGGAAATATGCATTTACGGCTAAAATAAACCTACTAATTTTGTAAATAGTACATGTGTTTTCTTACAAAAAGGTAATGTCTGATTGTTGATTATTTATGTGCTACAATTACTGGGTAAAGCCAATTAAGTTTACAGAGAATCATGACTACAAAGTGCTGATTCAATTTTCTGTGGACTGAGTTAAACTTTCTTTCTTTCTATAATAAGCACAAGTGTGGTCAATAAATACAAATCAATTTTGGTAAAGCTTATGCACCATAATAATTTATGGTTTAATGTCTAAATTGTGCTGCACAAGGTTTCAGGGGTCCATAAGTAATCTAATAGCTAATTAGAAAGCACAAAAGTCCACAAACTGTAAGAAAACAAAGTCAGAACTCCTGGAACCACACACTTCAGCAACTCAAGTCAATTCTTGTAAATGGTCGCAAAACACTTTGGGAGCAGTAAAAGCACTTTTTATTAAATCAAAGATAAGCGCTTTCGTCAAGAACCTTCTCAACTTCATCAGATAAGAGCAAATTCAGAAAAACACTCAAGTGCATTCTGCAAGAGCTTTAATTAAGTAAGACTTTGTAATAGCTGCCTAGATCAAGTGTTCACATTGTAACAATGAAGAAATAAAGTAGATATACACTAAAGTAAACATAAAAAGTAATTGTGACTCAGAGGAAGATGAGTCGTTTTAGGTTCACATGGATAGACAATAGTGATGGGGTAAACTGTATGTCAAGTATTTAAAGAACCTAAACACATATACTCAAATTTCACTTCAAAATCCAATGAGGGCAACAAACTGGAACCACAATAACCTGACTTAGTAAGATTAATTTTATATTCCACAAGCTTCAAAACTTCTCACAAAACAGCTTCAAAGTATCCACTGATTCCTCTAAGTAGGATGGATAAAGGAATACATTATGACTGAAGAAGTAATGTCTGTCTTCATTAATAAGGAAACATAATCAGTGACAGTATGTGTCCACCAGTTTTCAACCTAAATAGAGTTTGGTTGTGAAGGCAAGTCATGAGTAATAACTTGCTCATACTTCTGGTCTATAGTTGAAGTTGGCACCACCTGTGCTACCAGTGCCGGTACTGTCCTTGCTATACTGCTTCATTTTAAGTGATGCATTCAAATACAGATTAAGTATTTTACAGAGATGGGATGATGAGCCACACAAGCTTTATTCCTTGCATTGGTCACCTCAAGTTATCTATGGTATGATCCCAGTTATTCTCATACGGGGTAATATTATCGACCATAAGATGGAAAAAGCTAATCTTTAACCAAATGGGATAGGTTAATTCCAGCACAAAAAGGAAAGTTGGCTATGCATAAAATGGCCCATAAGGGCATGCAGCCTAGTACTTACCTACAAATCTATAAAAGTCTTCCTGTCAAAGTTTTAGTTTATTTATTCATAAGCCTTTTCCTTTGAATGAATAATGAGCATTGACATCAACACTCTCAGTGGGGTTCCTGTTGGTCTTCTAGTTAGGATATGGGACTGTCACCACCATTGCCTAGGTTCAATTCCCAGTCATGGAACTTCAATAGATTTTTATAAGTCTTTAGTTAGCACAATTGACTAAAGCCCTGAGTTGTTAGTGAATTGTGTTTTGTGCCAAGAATACAAGGTTTGAATCTTTCTACTGTCATTTGCCACTAGGTGACCCTGAGCAGTTCCCTTAACCAGACAGTGATTTGGAGTAATTGGGAATTGGGCAATGATCCTTCATGGTCTCCACAACTGCATGCCTAGTAACTACCTATGAACCCATAAAGAAAGATAAACTTCAAATTTCTACGGAAGTTATAATTAAAACTTGTAAAAGCTAGGACACAGCAGTAAACAAGATAGTGAAGAGAAGATATCACTGTCTACTTCTATTTTCCAGTGGTATAGTTTTGAAGATATAAGGATCTAAGTGAGAGTTCTTTGGTACACTGAATACAGAATATACTTAAAAGTTTGTGAAAATCACAACATTTCTAACACTGAGAAAAGATATGCCATTTGAACATACATAAAGTTTGCTGTCCCTCGGGGGATACCACAAAACTACATAATGGGATGTGGAGTCTAACACCTGCCAATATAGTCATGTGGTATAGCAGCTACTGCTGACTTCAATCACATATAATGTCCATTCAGCAGTATTTATCTGTGAGGCTGGAAATTTAGGGTGAAATGATACTACTTAATTCCTAGGGAATTGTTTTGTGTATTTGTTTATGGCAAGTTTAATTGGTAGTGCCATTTTGTCACGTGAAGGAAAGAATCGTATGGCAAATTGAAGGAGTAGATAAGCTGTTTGCCGCAATAGATTCTATGATTCCTACATTAGTCACTCCTGGAGGAGATACAAACCATAACAGCTGCTGGGTTATATGACAGAAGTTATTACTCTTAATGATGAATGCAGAATGCAGAATTATTCACTGTGCTCATGCCAAAGAAGAAAGCAAAGCTATCCTATTTAGTGAAGCAAAAAAAAAAAAAAGAATAATAAATATCAAAGTAATCCTTAAGTTTCACACATTTGCATTTCAGTAAATAAAATACAGTATATGAACAACATTGATGATTTCAAATACTGTTCAGCACACATTTCATCCTGGCACAAACTAGTTAAGAAAGTCAGTTCCCAAACTCCTATACAGGCTCACTATAAGGAAGTTTGGCCCTAATAACTTGTCATACTTGCTGCCAAAAGGAAGGGAAAATCTCTTTATGTTCATACAAAGGATTAAGGCAATAAACTATTAATAATGTGCTTCCTGTAGTACAGGATGTGATTCATTCAGCCTCTATTTGCCAGCTGTGTGACTCTGAGTAAGTCTCTTAACCAGACAGTGCTCTGGGGTCATCCCTGAAAAGGAGCAAATGTGTCCAGTGGGATTACAAATTATATATATATATACATATATATATATATATATATATATATATATATATATATATATATATATATATATATATATATATATACATATATATATATATATATATATATATATATATACAACTTAAAGATAGAAAATCTGGAAATCTTACCTTATATTTTTTGACTACATTGTCAGAGTCACCCATTCCAATAAAAATTCAGTGAGCCCATAGTAAAACAGCAAGAAGGCAGTTAACAGGTTTTATTTACAGGCATTTTGTAATGCATTTTTCTTTATTATGCTGAAAGGCAAAACTATCTCCTGAAAACAGATTACAGAAAAAAACTTATAGTAAGTGTTATGCCCATTAGGGAATGCAAAACTATTCACTACACTTGTGCCAAAGGAGAAAACAATGGTATCCTCTTTCTTTATTTGAATTTGAATTTGTGTTTGCATTTGTATTTACATTTGTATTTGTTAAACAGGGTAGAGCTGGATTCACATGGACCTTTTTCAGAGTCAGGCCAAGAGCATTGTCTGGTTAAGTGACTTGCAGAGTCACACCATATGCAAATACAGGCACAGGGAATCAGAACCTGGACAATAGTAAGCAGACTGTTGACAGATAATAGCTTTAGCCTTCTGCACTAACTGCCAGTCTGTATTAAATGTCAGTACTTATTTCCTATTTACTGAAGCTAAAAGATATGAATATAAGAATATAAGGATAAGGAACCTTTCCCTAACAAGTTTAGCAAACTTGCTGGTAAAAAAACATCAAAAATCAACAATCCTTCCAGATCATCATCAATGGACAAGCACACCACACCAGTGGCAGCCTTTATGGTGGCCACAGACAAAGCAGAAGCTACTAAAGAAGTGAAACTACACACCAGAATTTTCTTGGGGAATTTTCAGTAATTTATATTCTTATCATGCATACCATTACATGATAATAATGTACCCCTCTTTCTCTACATCTTATAGGTTCATATGTTGTTGCTAGGCTAATGACCACTAAAGCCCATAGAAGCTTATCTGTGAACCCCAAGCCTATTTGGATCCTGAGTATCATGAACATCTATGGGGACATGTTAGTAGGGAAGTAACTGAGGACTTTGTGTGTGTGGAGGGGGCTGTTAGGATAATGCTTTTCTTATTGGCTGCTTTTATCCATAAGGGACATGGTGGCTAGGACTAGTGGTAAATTTACAATTTCCCATTCAGTTGTCAAGGTTTCATTTGAATAGGGTCATGGATGAACTCTATTTCACATTGATGGGTAGCCTATTTCATAGGGTGGGGATCATTTGGGACACATATCTCTCTATCCAACATGCTCTGTTTATGGCTCAAGTGAATTTTAGATACCTGAAAGTAGTGTTTCTGTTTTTTTTTTTTGTTTTGCACAAGTGCAATAGATCCATCAGGGCTGGGGCTGAGGAATCCCTGTAAGCAAGGCAAAGATCAGCTTTCAGCCGCCCATAGGAGGCTGACTACAGAGACAAAGCCATTAGGTGTTCAGTGTAGGAAAGATTATTCATGCCCTGAATTCTTCTGGCCATAAATTTTGTGGGTTTTCCAACTGTTGCAGATGTCTGGTTAGATACATGACAAAGGATGCATTGTACTCAGTGACAGGTCTGATAAGGGTTGAGTATAGTGATACCATAACTTACTTGGACCTGGATGTCATACCCTTGCCAGTAAGGTGGGAGACATAGAATGATTTTTTTACTATCTGAGCTATGTGTTGGCTAAAGGCCAAACTGCTGTCTGCATAAGTTCTAGAACCCTTACTACTGAGTCATCTTCTAGGAGTGTTTTATCAATGGAGTAATTAACTTGAGTTGACAGTCCCCAAAGGGCATTATAATGCATTATACAGCACTGAGTTTTAAGCCATGTCTTTGCACCAGTCATTTCTCAGTGTTAAACCCTCTTGCAAGATGTTTGTGTCTTAGGGGAATCTATAAGCGTTTATATCACATAATCAAACTTTTAAAAGTTCGAACATGATATGGTCAACACCATATGATCAAACTTTTACAAGTTCGAAAATGTAATAAAAAAAATAAACCAAAGAAAAAACATACCTGAATAGTTTAAGAAACGGGGAAGCACCCCCACTCTTTAAATATACCAACTCCAAGATCACACTAGAGTGCAGAAAAGGGAAATTTTCCCATTCTGCACTGTATGGATATCTCTGTTGAAACGTTCAAACTTATACAAGTTCGATCATATGGTATCGACCATATGACATTCGAACTTTTAAGAGTTTGACAATGTGATATAGACCCATCTATAATACCTCCTAATTTACAGGCATCTGTGAACTTGGGGAGTCAGAGGCATAGAATTTAGCCTAATCTTCTGAGACATAGATGCCAAATAGGAGTGGGCCCAACACAGAGCCCTGGGATACTCCACTGGTGACCTGACTCTTGGTGGAGGTGGTCTCTCTGTGCTGTTCAGTTCAGTTTAGTTCCTTTATTTGTATTCTTAGGTAAATTTAGTTTAAAGTCACAGGGTTAGTGTTGGTCACAAAACATACATTTAAACATAAAATATACAAAAAAACTATTTTAAAGACAAACCCCCAGATTCACTAATCTTCCGTGCAGGACTAGCTTAGTCCTGCATGGAAGTGCCCGTTTAGGAGCAGGTTGGCAGTGCACCATGCATATTAATGAAGGCAAGCTGCCCGAGCTCCTAGGCTTACATGGAGCATGTACGAGTGCAGGAAGCATGTCTGAGAGCAGAGCTCTCAGAATAAACATGCCCCTGCAATGTAGAACAGCAGAAAGTGGTAAGAAATGAGCGAGATCGCTCATAGTTGTCCGCATATCGCCACCACCTGTTCCCCATCTGTACAACAGCAAAAGTGCACAAAAATCAAATGAAGAAACCCCTTTATTTTTTTTTAAATCCGAGTACAGCTAACTGTAGGTGCGCGGGTATGCCCATCATGTAGCTATGGTTAAAGCAGCTTAAAAGGCAAAAGAGGATAACAAGGAAGATATATGCAAATGAAGCAGCACAGGAATAGTGTAGTGGGCAGAATATTCGCCTAATGCGCAGGCATTCCCAGTTCGAGTCCCACTGCAGCACAGTCTATTATACTTGGCAAAGCACGTCAAAACCAATCTTCTTGGCTGTTGCCTAACTGCAAAACCTTATGTTTTAGGTAAACTTGCTTTGAAATCGACAGAACATTTGTATGAATCTAAATTTTTGAGTTCCTTTAATGTATGCTGATTTTTGATTAGTAGTTGATCTAAATGTATATTTTTTTTTTTGTGAAATGTCTTATTAACAATATGACTATCTGTCTTGCTTATGTTATGTGTGGAGCTTTTCTCCCCGGGCCTCTACTGAAAATGGACATATATCCAGCTAGACTAGCCCGGTCAACAAATGTAAAATAAATAAAATAAATAAAATAAATAAAATTTGTGTTGCAAAACCCACTAAATAACATATTTATGAACTGGAGTACTGCAGGAAATGCAGATGTGAAGTGTCAGTGTCATAATGAATAAGGCACTAGTAAGCAGGTTTAAGCACAAATAAGCAGTAGTAAGCATATGTAAGCCAAAGTAAGGGAGTTTAACCACATTTGCATGGGGATAAGCACTGCCTACACAGACTAAGCAATTTAGAAGCTAACTGAGTGCAAGAAACTGTAACCGGAAGTTAGCAGTGCTTAGCTCAGCGCAAACCTGCACAAACCAGCTTACAACTGCTTTAAAGTACCTTAATCACTCTGTATCCAATGGCCTGTGTTCTGCCAGCAACAAATTAAACAGCCTCTGCAATGCTTGAACCCAAGACCCTGTACATTACAGTCACAGTAGTTAAACACTAAGTCATCATAGCAGTACATCAGATTGGGGTTTCAACAAACAAATCCTCACCATAGGAAAATCAAACTGAACATGTGAAAGGAATCTATGTACAGTGTGATGTTGTATAACCTGCCACATAACATAAATATGTGAACTGGAGTATTGCAGTAAGGCCAGATGTGAGGTGTTATTGTAATAAAGTGCTGAAGTGCCCAGGACCCCATAAAGTGTATGTACACATGAATCATGGATACCAGACACAGATATAACATGTAACAAATAATAAATCAATGCCAAAAGGAAAATATAATGCTAATTAAATATTAAGCAATGCTAAGCATTGCACAGCTCAGCTTACTTGGTGTAAGCAATGTGTAGGCTGGCTAACCCAATCTGCCCAATGGTATACCCCTTTAAGCTATGCCAACATTAGGTAAGCAGGTGTGCCCATAGCTTAACCTTTTGAAAACTGTTCAATCACAGGAAAGTGTGGGAAATTGGGCATATTTAAACCCCACAGGTGCAAATACTTCCCATAAATGGTTGCAGCTCCCTACTGTAGGCAGAATGGCTGGAGTAGGGGAAGGCACTCAATTTAGAGTGCAGCGCTGGGGCACCCAGGAGTCCAGATTCATGGTATGGCTCCAGGTAAAACACCATGAGCAGAGACTACTGCAGGGCCAGTACCAGGGCTCTCAGTATAAAGTGGAGGCCTGGCACAGTCTCGCCCATGACCTCACCAGTGCCACTGGTATCCCCCGGACTGGTGAGAAGGTCAGGCATCACCTGAAGCAGCGAAGTGGTGATCTCTTCGAGCAGTGGATCCAAGAATCAAGGCAGAATGCCGATGCCCCAGCACTAAGTACTCATTCTACTACATAGATAATGCTTACCAAGCTTGTGTAAACTATGGATAGGTAATGGCTAAATATCACTGTATTTCTCTGACAGCTGCAGATGAGTGAGCTGCGAACCAGCAAGCCCATGCTGCTAGGCTGCAAAGGCTGCGAGGCAGGTTAGTAATAATCTTGCATGTATTGTCATAACAAATAAATATAACTATTCTAGAAAGTGTTGTACCAGTAGAAACATGTATTGTGTAGGGGATGTACTGAATAAACTAGGCAATATGTCAGGAAGACTGTCAAATAGGTCGTGTGGAAATAAAGGTGTAATATCTTGTGAATAAAAGTATAACCCCTGGAGTTCTTGTGTATATTCTGCTTTCATATGTTGTTGTAGCATTCCATTCTATAAATAGTACTGTTGTAATAAGCAGTGTTACCCACACTGTTGAATGCAGATAAAATGTGTAGGAGGTTCAGTATAACAATGTTGGAAGTCCCAAGACGTCAGTTATATTGTACAACTGAGGGATACTTAGAAAACATTGGAATGCTTCACACCAATTCCCTGATAGCACAGTGTACTGTGATGTCAACTGTAATATTTTTACCACACACAGCAGGGGTTTGAATCCCAGGAGTGGTAGTAAGTTGTATGCATAATCATACCCCACAGCTGTACATAGTCTGTGAGAATGTTCAGATAGAAAGCTGTATGTATAATTAGACCCAGCAACTGTACAGAATATGCTAGAATGTTTAGATAGTAAGCTGCAAAAATAATCATAACCATCAACTGTGGCTGGCTGTGGCAGAATGTTCAGGTAGTGAGCTGTAGGCATAGTCATACCCCTCAACTGTTCTGATCTGTCCAGCATGTCCAGATAAATGGCCCATATCTGCTGCCCAGTAACCTGTTCCCATGACAAATCAGTGTGATTATCCAAGAAATGTAGGCAGCTTTTACTGACATATAACTTGATAGTCAGACCTGAACATAGTCAGAGAATGTATATGAAAACAAACCTGTCATTGTAGCATCTTACCCAAAGTGTATGACAGCTATTCTCATAGGAGTATGTGTAGAACTTGTCAGGTAGTGTTAACAAAGATTTCCTCCACAGCTATAACAGGTAAGAGGTGCAGGCTGTAGGTACAACACAGTTCACTTATATACTTGTCTACAAGCATGGAATCTGGGAGTATGTGTACAATTTGTCAGGTAGTGTTAACAAAGTTCCCACAACAGCTATAACAGGTAAGAGGTGCAGACTGTAGGTACAACACAGTTCACTTATATACCTGTCTACAAGCATGGAATCTGGGAGCATGTGTAGAATTTGTCAGGTAGTGTTAATATTTTCTCAACAGCTATAACAGGTAAGAGGTGTAGACTATACATAAGACACAGTCCACGTATATACTAATCTACAAACATACCATTGTACAAAGTAAGGCCATTGGGTAGTGTAATAATACATGTAAGGGACAGATCACTGCAATGACTAAGAAAGATGTGAAAACTACAGGGATATATTATTTGTTAATTGACCTCTCTCTCTCTCTCTCACCCCCACCATATGTGCAACAATAATCTAATTACACACCTAAATAGGTACATGTACATTTGTTGGGACATATGTCCTATTAGTTTATAAATATTCCCATTTGGTTCTATGCATGTGCCATGTTAATATACTGCCATATTGGTTGCCTGTTGCCATCAATGAAATCTGCATGCTGTTTTAATGGCCACAGTTGTCCCATATATGCATGTGTTCTGCTCACCCTGCAACTGTTGTAAATTTGGTGTCTTGGGTTAATGAGAATACCTATGCATACTGTTATAACTAATCCTGAATGCTGTTGACTATTACTAATTGATATCTGTCCTAAAACTGCAACACCATAGCTCGTATGAGAAGGCCAGTCCCAAAGGACCCACCTGTCCCACCTCAGCTGGCCATGGCACCAGGCACTAGTATGTCTGGGGCCCAGCCTGGGACCTCCTCCTTCATTGGCCATGTACCACCTTCGGGTGGAACCACCTCAGCGGATGGGGCTTTGTACCCCCTAGGAGCGGGGGTGGAGACGTACCTGTCACCCGCCATTAGGTCCGGACCATGGTGCGTAGGGAGCTTGACAAGGAGATTGGAGATCAGCTATGCAAGCTTGAGGGCCATGTGGCACAATTACACAGTGAGCCTGCCCCTCCTACCCAGCGCTTTTATCTCTCTCTCTCTCTCTCTCTATATATATATATATATATATATATATATATATATATATATATATATTACATTCCTCCGTAGGGCTTGAATACTGGGTGTACTTGGAGGCTGCTGAACTACATCAGTAATTGTTGATTGTTACTTATTTTGAAGGCAAATCCTTTTTCTACTGTTGTACTAACTGAAGGCCTTGGCCTGGACAGCATAGTATGTTATATATCCACATTGCTTGCATCTACTGTTTTGTGTGGGCCTTGCATTCATCACTGCTTATATAAAGTCTATGTGCTGTAAGTAATGGCATACATTATTGTATAGTACACAAATTAAAGGTTTTCTGTGAATGCATACCTGTGTGCAGTGTCATGTCCTTTCAATTGTGAGTGGGTATATGTTTAATGTAAGTTTTCTCATTTGTGGGAATGGTTGCCAAACTAAAAATTTCACAGGTGCCAGTTACAGGGCTTGTGGCTGAGGGATATACTTTACACCCAGTGCTTCCACACTACATCTACATATGTATGGCTACTAACACGTTTTGTCTGTGTATATGTGTATATACCTATATATATATATATATATATATATATATACACATATATATCTATATATATGTATATATATATATATATATATATATATATATATATATATATATATATATATATATATATATATATAGATATATATATAGATATATATATATATATATATATATATATATATATATATCTACCTGAATATATTTGTTAACGTATACATGTGTGTGCACATCTGCACCATTGTAATGTGTACTCCTTCCACATTGTACATTCCCTAAGGCAGAATGACTTTTCTGCATGATATGTTACAGATATTGCCCTGACATCTTACTGGAGAATTGGCTTAATGTTAAACCATTGTAGCTGTGTTGTGGAGGGTCCTGGAGTCAAGAACTGCATGTGCTGGATTTTGGATTGCACAGCATATCTGTTAGGGCTGTAGAGCGGGGGGGGGGGGGTAACATAGCACTAATTATCAGGTATCCCTCATTTGAGCCCCCACCCTATTAACAGTGCATATGGTCTGTTATGTTGTAGTGAGTGATTCAGGATGTTGTTCCCATGTGGAAATGCTGTATACATTTCTATTTGTATATATTTATATATATATATATATATATATATATATATATATATATAGA